>NC_056597.1:24321598-24461598 GCF_018340385.1 Cyprinus carpio | reverse complement strand
TTAATGTTACTTCCTGTGTCTTTGTAATTTTTTTACAAAATTTATTATGAATTTTGTATCGTTCTGTTTGTTTTCTCTCTCTCTCTCTCTCTCTCTCTCTCTCTCTCTCTCTTTCTCTCTTTCTCTCTCTCTCTTGTTATTGTTTTGTTTGTTTTTTCTCTTTTTTTTTTTTATTGTTTTATGTTTTGTTTTTTCTCTCTCATTTTTTTTGTTTTTTGTTTTATTTGTTTTACCTCTGTTTTTTATTGTTTTGTTTGTTTTTCTCTCTCTCTCTCTTTTATGTTTGTTTTTTGTTTTGTTTTCTCTCTCTCTCTCTTTTTGTTATTGTTTTGTTTGTTTGTTTTTTCTCTTTTTTGTTATTGTTTTGTTTGTTTTTCTCTCTCTCTTTTTTGTTATTGTTTTGTTTGTTTCTCTGTCTCTCTCTTTTGTTATTGTTTTGTTAGTTTTTTCTCTCTCTCTTTTGTTTTTGTTTTGTTAGTTTTTTCTCTCTCTCTTTTGTTATTGTTTTTGTTAGTTTTTTTCTCTCTTTGGTCTTAGTGTTTTGTTTTTTTCTCTCTTTTTGTTATTATTTTTTTCTCTCTCTCTTTGTTATTGTTTTGTTTTTGTTTGTTTTTCTCTTTTTTTGTTTATTGTTTTGTTGTTTTGTGTTTTTTTTCTCTCTCTTTGTTATTATTATTAAAATTCTCTCTCTCTTTTTTGTTATTGTTTTGTTTGTTTCTCTGTCTCTCTCTTTTGTTATTGTTTTGTTTGTTTTGGTCGTTGTCTCTAAATTTCCTGTTGCACTTCAGTATAAATCAAGTATGATTTATTATCTGTAAAATAACATCCTTTACAATGGCATGGCTTCCTCTCCTTGCATGAATACATGCATTGAATCAACAAACAGTCTGTCTCTGTTTGGCCTTCAGTTTCTGGTTTCTTGGCAGGGTTCGCACACAAACGCACATGAAACCTCAGAGGGAAGATATTTGTTTTGCAATTGCCACTCGTCCTTCTGTCTTGGGCTTTGAATAGTGTTCATTCCTTTGTCTATATTTTATTCAGATGGCAGCCACATGTTCAGATTGGGATAAAAAGTTTGTCTGTAGGGAAACTCCAGTCCTGCATTTCATTTTTTTTTGGTGGTGGGGTGTGTTGGTGCCTGCTATTCAGTCACACACCTTTATACTCAGTTTGCTATTTAACCTTAAAATTTTGATGCTTTTTACTTACTTTTAGTTTGACTCTTGTGAACTATGGTTTTTCTAGATCCAGCTGTTTCTGCAGTGAGACGTTAGAATGATGTTTATTCTGTGTAGTAAAATGGAAAGCTTCAGCGCATTTCTTTTTTATGCATGTGGTCATCATGCTGAGTTGTGGTGTTTAGTGATGTAATGAGAAAACTCTGATGATTACAGACTTGTGCACTGAAAGACCAAAAGACAGTTAAAAACTGGAAAACGAGTGCAATGTATTTTCTGATTTGGTTTGAAAATTCACACATCTCATGTTTTTGTATGCGATCTGCAAGCTTCAAGTTGGTGTTTATAGCTAGCTGGCTGAAAAAATGTTCTAGAAATATTTTGCTAATGTTTCATTATGTTATAAAAGCATTAATTCTAAATATTCTTGGAATGTTGGTAATAAGAATGTAATGAGAGGAAACACACAAACAATATAGAAATGTTACTTTTTAAGTTTTTTTTTTTTTTTTTTTTTTTTAAGTAGTAATGCTTTTAAAAGTTAGAGAAATGTCCAACTAAAAAGAAAAAAGCATGAAATAAATTAAATTAATTATTAAAGATCTGAATAACTTTGAGCAAGCATTCTTTTAGCATTACTGGAAGAGTTATTTGGTCTTTAATAATTTTCTCAAGCTACAAACACATTGTTCATGGTACATTTAATATACAATTTTTAAATGTTACTGGAAGAACATTTGATCATAACCTTGAGAGAACCATGCCTGCTTACGTTCTGATAATGTTCCTTGTTGGCTGGGAGGTGTACATTTCATACTGACTCATCTTGAAATCACCTACTAATTACAAAATTTACAAATTCTCTCATGAGATCGGACCAAGCGGAAAACAACAAAAGGAAAACTTTATGCATTTTGGCCACTCCATTTACACAACAATGGGTGTTTTGGGGGGCCTAAAAAAATCTGAAACTTTTGAAAAGCGATGTTGCAAATTGCAATTGTTTTTGTATTTATGTATTTTTTATTTTTTTATTAATTTATTGTATTTATTTATTTTATTTTATTTATATTTTATTTTTTTGAAAATGACTTATCACATCTCTATACAAACTACAAAATGATCATTTTGTGAAAACAGATCCGCGTCATGTGCATCAAATTATTTACACATGTTGTTACTTGTTCGTCAAACGATACTTATACATGTGGCGTTTCTTTACAAAAGACACATTGCCAACCACGGCTTTTTAAAATGTAACTACTTGTTTCAAATTTTCAGAGAACATCCAAAGTAACATTACCATAATGTTTGCAGAAGGATTCTACAATGGAGCGATAAACTTTAGCCTTCACACCACCAAGACAAAAGTTTTAAAAACATTTAACAAGAGAGATATTTAAAGATATTTCAGAGAATGATTTGAAAATAACATTTTTCATAACTTAGCAGGAATGTTAGCAAAACATTCATAATAAATAAAATATATTAAACTATATTTTTGTAAGCTGGGTTGCTAGGATGTTGCTAAGTGACGCGCGATTAACAACCCGTAATAGCTATTGAGCGTTCAGCACTAAAAAGAGTTTGTCCACAGCACTGCTTTGGATTCGACTGATGTGTCTTTAATTAACAGTGTGGAAACTCACAATATTTTTTTCCATTTCGATCTGTTTGATCATAAACAGATCCAGTGATTCACTTTCATGTGGATTGGCTGATTTTTCCAGCCACATCTGACAGGAACGGTGCAGGGTTTCCAGAGTCCATGGATGGTGGTCCATTAACTTTGACTCCCATTTAACTGCTACTGAATGTTTCAGCATTACATCGTGCATAAATGTGCAGAAGCACTGAGAATTTCATTTCATAAAAATCAATACAAACCATATGTAACTATTTTATTGTGTTTGTCGGTGTTCCTTTCCTGGTGTCGCATCTATAGTGATTGTTCATCCATTTTCTATTTCATACGGCTATGCGTACATACATTCAACACATATGTTGCAAAAAAAAAATGAAATCAAATAACATTATTTGACTTTTTTCAACCTTCATATACTAACATATATTTCTAAATGTATATCAGAGGTAGAGAATACAGTCTACATGCAAAATATGGATAGAATAGCCTACTAGACATTAAAAGCGGTTTTTATAATGATTCAATTACTGTTTTTAATTTTATTATTGTATTTTGTTTAAGGTGTGTTATGTTAAAGCGTTATAGACAAAAAAAAAATCTTCAAATGGTGAATGTATTTTATATGGATTGAAAAATACATGGAGGGCAAAATATTTTTTTAAATATATATTTTACCACAATATACAAAATATTTTTTCAAACAAAAAAATGGTGTAAATATATTTTGAAACATTTTTAAAGATGGCCTTGTTTTTGTACGATTCAGAAATATATTTAATATATATATATTTTTAGAAAAAAACCGATAAATATGTATATATCTTTTTGAGCTGTATGCTATAGACCCAGTAAAGTGCATTTGAGATTGCATGGAATCAGTCAATTATTCAAACAGTTCCCTTAAATTCATGTTTATTTACATAGCGTTTGTAATAAGCCATATGGCTTCACAGCAGCTTTTACAGAAAACATGTGATGAGATCATTGCTGGTGTTTTAAAAACTTAACAAATGGCACTATTAAGATACAAGTGCATAAATAATGTGCAGCATAACCCTTCTTTATATCTCTGATGTGTGGACTGTTATTGATGTGTCTCTGGACAAAGCTGTTGTCTATTTTTCACTACAACCTCGGATTGCGTCATGTATTTCGCCCCACATCCGCATCTTGAATCTCTAATCCCCACACCTGGCTCCTCAGGATCGCGTAAAATAACTGCCATCAAGGGTGTCTGCCCCGGTTCCTTACCCCAATCCCCTGCGGTTGACTCATCAGCCACATGGTTTCACAGCTGTCTCACTCAGGGCAGACATCACTTTCACTCCCTACCTGCAACACCCACACACCCAACACACACACCTTCTTCTTCTTCCCCCCGGGTTGTTTCTTTTCTCAGCTTTTAAATGCAAAGACGGGGTGGGGCAAAAGCTCTGATTCCCTTGATGGAAGTGTTTTTTTTCTTTTTTCTGTCCTTTGAAGTTTAACAGCAGCCCATTTAAAAATTAGGCTTTAGCTGGTTTTTGGGTCCAAAGCATAAAAAATTGCTCAAACGTTCTTTTGATGAAGTGGGGTTGCCCGCTTAACTTTAAAAAGAACAGATCACTATTTTCCCCCTCTGGGCCGTAAAACGGTGAAAATCCCAAAACTGAGAGAAAAACCAACCCAGAAAAAAACCCAAAAAAATAGGCGGCTGGGATTTTATTGTTTTTTTTTTTGTTTTTTTTTTTTGTTTTTTTTTAAAATCCCTTTTTGCTTTCTGCCTTAAAATAGTTGAAAACTCCCACAAAAAGAGAACTTTTACATTGCAGTAGGTTTCATGACTAAACATTTCACTATGTTTTTTTAATGCAGTGCGATAAGAGCTTATTTAAAACAGTTAATCTATCCATATTTTTGTTTCTCTGTTTTTTTGTGACGTCCTTATTATGTTATTTGTACTTGAGAACTTTCCCACATGTTGAAAGAAAAAACGTTCTTAGAATAAAAAAATAACCGCTCAAATATCTTAAACAGTTTGGAAGACAATAAAAATTAGTAGAATGTTATCAAGAAAAGTTGTAAGGAACCTTAAATAAACGTTCGAAACAATACAAGAAAGTACCATTTTTGCATTTCGCCCCAAAAAAACACAAAGAGGGACCAAAAAAACACGGGCTTTGAGTTGCTGCAAATAACGGATTTTAAAAAGGGCCTTGGGGGACAATTTTATAATCATTAGACGAATGTTTTCAGTTCCATTCAAAGGAGGCAAAAAAACAAAAAATCACCAAATCTGTGCCCAAGGGTATTTCTGTCAAAAGGACGGGGGTCATTTATACTAACACTGGCTCACGTTTTCCCCTTTGGAGGTCAAACGGTTCTTTTCAAAAAAAAACAATTTATAAAAAAAAACAAAAAAAACGTTCATTTTGGGAACTCTTTGATCTCCGTTTTTTCTTTAGTTTTATGTTTTGGGTTGGTTAAGGAACTTGTGTGGAGAGTTTAAAAACTTCCCTCTGTCAACCCCAACCACAATCGGTTTGAGGGCCCAAGACGTGTTGTCTTCCAAAAACCGCAAGTTTGTTTGGCACCAGGATTTTTGCGCGTGTTTCCAACTCGCAAATACTTTGCTCGCATTTAGGGGAGGGGTGGTCGTTTTCAGGGTTTTGGGGACAAAAACAAACAACCCAGATTTAGAGAAACCTTGTGTCTAGTGCAAAAACAGTTTTCTAGGGAACGTCAAGGAAATGGGGCAAAAAACTGTGAACGGTTTTCCACCCAAAAATGCGAATACCTCAAAACCTTAAAACATTGTAAAGCGAGTACAAATGTTTGTTGGGTGTTATTTGATTTCTGTAGTGTTAGTTCTGCTTTTAGGTTTTTGTCCCCCTCATGTTTTTTTTAAAAAAACTGAGACACTGCAAAAATTTTCTCTCTATGGGGCATCAAAGGGTCTTCAAAACCAGGTTGGTCCTCAAGTGAAAATTCCAAAAAACGCCACAAGTGGGGGGGCGACCCATCCCGTGCATGAAAAAATGAAAACAGAAACCCTTACACGTTGTTTTTGGGGTTTTCGGGTTTGCACGTGTCAAGATGGCATAAAACAAAAACCCCCCATAATTACCCCCCAAAAAAACACAAAACACAAACGTTTTTTCCTAGGGGGGGGGAAACAAAACGGGGTTCTATTGGGCAAACAATGCAACGTAACCCCACAAACAAGAACGTCATGCAATTCAAAAAAGTTGCTAAAAAACAAAATTTTGTCAGGTGATGTGGGCAAATGCTGTTAATGTTTTAGTTTTAGGGGTTTTGTGGGCCATTAAATTAAAACAAAAAAAATCCCCAAAACAAAAACCTGCAAGGGCAGCCAAACAAACCCCGTTTCTTAAAGAAGCCCAAAAAAAAACCGGGTTTCATTTCACATAATGCGGGACCATTTTCATAAAAGTAAATTATTTTTGTTTTTAACTTGGAATTTTAAAACTGAGGTTTGGTTTTTTTTCGTCAATAAGGTATGAAGGTGGCAAAACCAAAAACTGTTCTCAAAAAACTTTTCCTTAAGGGGGGGGAAGGTTTCCCCACCAATATGCGGGAAAAAAAAAAAACAACAAACACGGAGTTCTGTATTTTCAACCCCAACAATGTCATAAATAAAAAAACTACCCCAATGAGCTTCATCTTTTGCAACAGTTTTTTTGAAATCTGTGGAGGTTAGGTTTCAATTTAAAGGGTTTTGTGGATTTAACAAAAAAATATAAAAACCAAAAAAAAATCAAAAGTTTCCATAGTTTCACAGTTGCAAAACGAAAAATCTTTCAGTCTTACAGTAGCCTACATTTAGCTTTATTATTATATGTTCGTGGTGTTATACCAAAAACATATGTTTTTCTCAAATGTATTGCACTTTCCCTTTCAAATGGAATATATAAGGGGAGGGAAAATATTTTTAAATCTTTAAAATATATATAAGTTGGGGGTTTTTGGGGGTGTGTGTTTGTGGTGTGTGTGGGGTGTGTTGTGTGTGTGTGCGTGGGAGGGTTTTATGTATGTTTGTGGTGTGTGTGGGATATATTATAAATAAAAAATAATTAATTTTTAAAATATATATTTTTATATATATATTTTTTTTTTTTTTGTTGGATATTATTAAAGCTATAACAAAAAAAATGACCAAAAAAATTTTTTTAGAAATATATATTTATTTTTTTAAAAGATATTTTTTTAAAGATATTTTATAAAAAAATAATTTTCTGGCCGCTTAAAGTTTAGGATTTTTTTTTTTTTTGTTTTTTTTTTTTTTTTTTTAATTTTTAAATTTTTTTTATTTTTTTTTCTTTTTTTTTTTTTTAATTAAATTAATTTTAATTTTTTAATTTTTTGAACTTTTTTATTATTTATTTTTAAACCGTTAACTGTTCTTGATGGATTACGTTATGGCGCAAGCATTTCTCATTGCTTGTATGGATTGGCATCCACTTGCTTGCATTTCCTGTACACAGTTTGATCAGGAATCGAACCCATGACCTTACGTTGCTCTATGCTTTGATCTACAGGAAGGCTTCTCATTGCGCTTGTCTCCATCAAAATTACTGATGAGAGTTTGCACTCTTTGCTTCGCGACCGCCAGTCTTGCAGTTCATCTGCAGCGTTCAGATAAACAAAGTGCCATTAGTTTTGTTTCTCCTCTCGACCGCTCACATGATGTAACTTCATGTACAGTTGGAAGTAAATATTTCCAACAATGCAAAGTGACTCTGTGTTTTGTAGATCTGGCATTTCTTAACCAGGGACTTGTTAAAAATGGTCCTTTCAGTGGGGTTCTCTGTGCGTATTAAAGTGAATTAAACGGACATTCATTTGTCTGACGTGAATGATGTGACCTGTTAAAGTCATTAAACTTTGATGTTCATAAGGGTGAGATCTGGAGTGATAAAAACCAGAGCGTACCCTTTACCAATGAAACCGGGTTTGTGAGCCGAGAAGATTGCAAAGCGGTTTCATGTGCGAAAAAGCGTAAAGAAGGTCAGAGAAGATGAACTGTGGTCAGTGATTCCAGTGTTTGAAACAGGCCCAAAAACAAACTATCCAGGCCTCATAAACGGGTTTCCTGTCAGCTGGAGGCAAAATAAGGGGTCAGTTCTTTGGAAAGGTCACTCTGGAAATTTAATAGGTTTACAGATTACGAGTTACATAACTTGAGATACGAAATCTGATTTAATAAACACTAAAACAAACACATACTGATAAAAAATCAAAATGTAAACTGAAATTGAAGATTTTCATTTTGTAAAATAGTGTTTTGGTTTGTTGTTTAAATCCATCGTTTTATGGTTACTCATGTTTTATTTGTTAGTTATCTGTATTTAATTATTTATTTTTTACCTAATCAAATTAACCTGACTTCAGTTTTTGATTGAGATTAATTGATGCACTAATTAAAACACCAACTAACTGTGTTTTTGCAAATTACCCTCTCAATCTTATTTCACATAAATTAGTGTATAATAAGATTTTAATTTAAAAAATCATTATTTGTATATTAAAACCTTATCCAAATAAAAAATTATTAACTGAAATCATGTCTCTTTTGTTTGTTTATAAAATAATCTAATTAATAAATTATTATCAATATAATAATCTGAATCTCAAATTAAAATGCTAAAAATACCACACAAAAAATGTAATCATATTTGTTTTGTATTTGGCATAAATTATCAACTGTTTTAACTGAAGAACATAACCGTTCTGTCAATATGGAACATAGGCTTCTGGAAACATAAAAAATGAACTTTGGTTAATTAATGCAATATTTTTAAATTAACCTGTGTTAATTCAGTATAATGAATCAAAAAGTTTGAACAAACATCAATTTGATATTCTAGCACAAATATAGAAGTTCAAATTTCTTTTGACTGGTGCCTGTGTTCTGCCCATTTTAGGGTTGTACACATCTACTTTATTAAATCTAATACAATTTGTTTCCAGTTCATTTGTATAAGAGCGTTTTTTTGTTTTTTTTTTTACGATACAAATCAATTGCAAGGAAACTTTACAGAAAATTAAGTTTCTACCATATTTAGTAGTAGCGTATCAGTGGTACGTCAGTTTATTGTGCATACGGCAGAAATGTTCAGAAAAATAATGTAAAAAGACGTAATCAAACGACATGACACTATTACAGCATTAATAATATGATGCAATCACCTTATACTGAGGTCCTCTGATGGGTTGCATCATCTCTTCTCAGGTGTTTCTGGACAACTGGCGCTTGTGTAAAATCCTAGTTCCCACGTGCTGTAAATCCACGAAACAAGAAAACAAATAGAGACATAATTAGGCTAGCTGCTGTTCCAGCCAAGTAAAATTAATTAGTTTAACCCAAGCTAAAGAATAATAACTGCGCATTTGATCAGATATAACTGCAGTCCAAAAATTATGAGATGCATTATTTGAAATGCTTGGCCAAAGAGGTGTGTTTTTTAATCTAGATTTAAACAGAGAAGTGTGTCTGAACCCCTAACATTATCAGGAAGGCTATTCCAGAGTTTGGGGAGCCAAATGCTAAAAAGCTCTACCTCCTCCTTTAGATGGACTTTTGCTATCCTAGGTACTACCAAAAGTCCAGCATTTTGTGACCTTAGGAGCGTGATGGGTTGTAGTGTGGTAGAAGACTAGTTAGGTATCAGGAGCTAAGCCATTAAGGCGCCTTATAAGTAAGTATAAATATTTGGTAAACTGATACGGAACTTAATGGTCGCCCAGTGCAGAGACCTGTAGTATTGGGTAATATGATCATCTTTTCTGACATGGTAAGGACTCTAGTCCGCTTGCATTTTGGACTAACTGTAGTTGTGTATTGAGGATGCAGGCAAACACTAGCAGTGCATTCATAGTCAAGTCTGAGGTCATGAATGAAGGAACTCAGCTTTCTGCATCAGGAACAAGAAAAACATGTTTGAGATAGCTTGGCAATGTTTCGTAAGATGGAAGAATGCTGTTTGTAATACTGGGAAATATGATTCCCAATAGACAAGTTGCTGTCTAATATAACAACCCAGATGTTTGACAGTAGAGGAAAGTAAACAGTACATCCGTTCGAGTTTGCACATTGTAATCATACGAGATTCTTGTGAACTGTTTTTTGGTTGCCGAAACTAAGTAATATCTCTTTCTTTATTCCTCCGAACTTCTTAGGAGAAAATTATTGGTCATCCAATCATTTACATTTTTAACATACCTCTGTTATCTTAGATAATTTAGAAATTGCATATGGTCTCATTGAGATATATAGTTTAGTGAGTATATCAGCATAACAGTGAAAACTAATCCCGTATTTTGCTAATAACCATGTATATTGAAAATAGCAGAGGACCTAGGACAGATCCTTGTGGCACTCCATATTTACGGGTGATTGACATGAAATGACTCCCCATTTAAACAAACACAAGTGGTAGCGATCGGACAGGTAGGATCTAAACCATCTTAAAGCCTGCCCTTGAATACCTGTATAGTTTTGTAATCAATCTATGAGTATGTCAGAGCAAAAAGCAAACAGGAGGTCAGAGAGCCCCGAGAAGACCTAGCATCTGATGATATATTCCTGACGACAGACTCGATCTGCTCTGCACTCGCTGACCATCAAAAGCAATTATGAAGCTGAAAGACTTGCAGAAAACAACACAGGCTCTGTTTACAGAAACTCTGTAACTATAACCACATCTGAAGGTCAACAAACCACAGACAATTTTTAATCCATGAATCGGTCAGGAAACTCCTGCTGCAGACGACTCCCACGTCTCAGACAGAAGTGTTTTGGGTGCATCTTTTCTTGGAAATGACTCCTCATTGGGTGCCGATGGTTCAGAGCCGGTCTCAAAACGAGAGCTGAAGTTCAAAGAAAAATGACTGGTTTGGAGGCGTCCTCGATGTGAACTGTAGGAGGTTTTGGTTCATGATGGGTAAACTGGGAAACACTCAGGATGTTCTTACAAGCCTCAAAGCTTTGGATTCCTATGGAAGTGCAGTTTTTGCTCATTATATCGCGTGCTTAACTCTGCATGTTTGCATGCTGAGTGAAGCTGGCCTTTAGCCAAAAGTGAGGGAAGCGAGAGGGAACGTCTGTCACCGAACGCTAAGGAAAAGTAAAACAGGAGGAACTCAGAAGAGAGGAGTGCATTTTTCCAAACGTCTTTTCTTCAGCTGCTGCTCCCAAAAATCAGTCATTGGAAAGTGTTATTGACCTGTTTTTTCACTCTTTTCGCCACAAATATTAAAGATGTTTTTCTTGGAGGCTATTAAGGAGAGTCATGCTTCTTCATTTTTGTAAAAACAACCCCAACGGCTCCAAATCATCATGACAGATTTGTACTTTTTATAAAACAGGCCAACAAAGGAAATACGGTAATGCAGGGTAATACCGGCTGGGGGGGGGCCTTAGCAACCATCAGCTTATGAACTCCATATGACCAAAACTTTGAAATCATAATGTAAAATTTCAAAAACAAATATATGCATGTTTGATAATGTTTTTACAAACTTATATTTCTTTGTAAATATATTTTTTCTAATATATTAAATTTAAATACAAAATATATCTCTTAAAATCGTTTTAAAATATGCATATTTTGCCCACCATGCATTTGAATCCGAGAAAATTATTTTTAGAAGAAATCGCATTTGAATATCTATATTTGCATTTGTTAACTATAACTATATCTATAAACTATATGTCTATATGTGTGAACATAAGACATTTGAAACTGCAAGGAGCATACAGTGTTCCACAAAATAAAATAAAATAAAATAAAATAAAATAAAAATAAAATAAAATAAAATAAATTTCATTAACATATGCATTTAGCCTAAATGTAGGCTACGTTAAGATAGAAAATGCCAATTTTTTTTTTTTTGCCCCTGAAATACATTTTGAAATATATTTTAGGTATATGAAGGTTGAAAGTAACTGTATTTTTCAATTTTCTGGATTATTGGTTTTCTTCTTCTGTCAATTTGTCTTTTTGTCTTCATCTTTCTATCTGACAGTAAAACATTCTTACCTCAAGCCTTAAAACAATTTTACAATTTAGCCCAGGCTTTGTCAAGCCAACATCAGCGCTTGCCATCAAACCTTTTTGTCTGTCTAGTTATTTTATAGTAAAATCATAAAATAAAATAACAAAACAGCAATTCATTTTAATGTTTAATGAAAAACTTGTCATCTTACTTTTGTTAAAATGACTCAAACACATGATCCTTTAGTCACTCCATGTTTTAATACAACAGAATCATAAAGTGCATTTCACTTTTTACTGCGTTTTAGGCAGTGTTTTGCTCAGCGATGAAGGAGGTCTGAACCCTTCTGACCCGGACTGATTCCCAGCGCTCTCATGAGCGTGATCGGCTCTATTTTGATTTTATGACATTTCCTGACCCATTTTCATTGTCTGACATGAGTGTTGACAAAATTTAAACAGAGTCCTGACCTGATTAACATAAAGCAACCCAGTGTTTCAGTCGACACGTACTGAAGACTAGTTGTTGGTCTCTAAACCCTAAACATCAAGCTATTTTAAAGGGACAGTTCATTGAAAAATGATCATCATATATTTGTTTTGAAAAATGTTGTTTTGGACCCCATTGATTTTCCCTGTAAGGACAAAAAAAATGTGTGTTTGTCAGAACAAAGAAAGTCATACATTATATTTTTTTGGGTGAAAATGTCAATTTGAAAGCTGACACAAATCTTTCCATTTTATTAAGTGACATTAGTGGTGCATAAGTTTGAATGCATTGCACTGGAACATATTCCCACTCGTGGCAGGAGCGTCAAACTGTCCTTTCCAAACAGAAAAGACAAAAACAAGGAGCAGAAGTCCTGTCTCTATGAGCATCCACAGGCTCTGCTCCGTATGAAGGGGGATCTTTCATGCGCAGATGCTGATGAGAAGCACATGGCTGTCGCATTCTCTCTTCAGACTGGGGACAGTGGAACAAACGCACTCCATCCTCCTCACTCGTTTCTTCTTCTTTCCTTCTGTCTGTGTTTATTTATTCTATCTATCCTCCATCTGAACCTGAAGCAGTAACTCAATGTTGTAGAAGCCACAGTTAAAAACTACAGGTTATTCACTTTGACTGCATATTAGAGTGATTTCTGAAGGATCCTGTAACACTGAAGACTGGAGTAATGATGCTGAAAATTCAGCTTTGATCACAGAAATAAATACAATTTTAAACAGATGTTTCATATATAAAACATCTGGTTGAAATTTTAAAAAATATTTCACAATTTTTACTGTATTTTGCTCAAAATAAATGCAGCTTTGGTGAGCAAGGGGAAAAAGACTTCTTTCATACATAAAAACATAAAAAAAAGAGTGCTTTTGAGCACCAGTGTAGATCATTTGCATTTGATGATCAATGACTTTTAACTGGAAACTTTGTGCTGACAATTAGTTGTCATGGAAATAACTCTGATTAACCCTTTAGTTCATGCCACTTACACTGTAAGCCTACATTATTCTTTTACTTTGAATCATATACAGATATAATGCTAAAAAAGTAAGGACGCGATTTTCTTTAATTATATGAAAATGCATAACGTTTATGTAAATAATTGTTTATAATATAATATATCTGCTATATAATTTGCCTTATTTGGATGGCAAAATGTGATTGAAATTTAAACTGCACAATTATTGATTTTTTTTTTTTTCAAAGAATTGCAATTGACACTGAATAATCATGATCATTTAATTAGTCAAAGGCCTAATCTGAGCACAGTTGTTGAGATCTCAAGTAGTTTAAAAAGTTGGTTCATGGTTGATCTGTCTCTAAAAATAAATTCTCTGTGGAGAACATCAGGATTGTGACTCCTGGAGCTTGACTTTTGCACTCACAGTTGTCTAAATTGCTAGGTAAGACTGTCTCAGAGTCATTTCAAAGATATTAAAGCAGACATAACGCTGTGAAGGTCAGGTTATGGGTCTGGTTTTTCTGAGGGTACCAGAGCAGATTATGCTTTAAATTGCTTTGGTCCACACAGAAAGAACCGTTTTTAGTGACTGTGGTTTTCTGCAGTACGTGGGATTTCTAAGAATAACGTTTGTGGTGACAACAAACGAACAATTAAAGACCGACTCACCGGTCTGAGACTTTACATGACTACAATCTCACACAAATCATCTGAGCTTAAAATAGTTCAACTACACACTTCTTTCCGTACAATGACTGGAATCGCTTTGTGTGAAGAAAATATTACACTGAAGTTGGATTTCTTTAAAAATCTGCCACTCAATCCACAGTCACACGTAGACACTTTGACATACTGTATGTGGGTCAAAGATGAAAAGGGGTTTTCAAGCATCAAAACAATAAGTTTTATTTTTTTAAACCTTAGAATGTGTCCTGTTTTGTTTTGTTTTGTTTGCAAAAAAATACGATTACCTAACATATTTTTACCTTGATTTACAGAAAAAATAAATTAATAATTAATTTTAACAATAGTTTAATGTAACAGAAAAAAACATCTCCTTAGGCATATTAAGAAAACAATCATTAAATTCTTACATTTCATTTTAAAAGACTCTATTTAAAGGCAAGCCCTAAAATATTAATCAATTGTCATTTTAAATCTTTACCAATTTTTGCCACTATCCTTCAAACCACTAGGTTTTACCCATTTGTCAGCAAGACTTTGTTAAATTTTATATAAATATATTTGTTACACTGAATGACAATGGAATATTATTTATTTCTTTTTTTTACAAAGTTTTTCGAAACATTAAAGTCAACACTTACTGATTTAATATGTTTAGATATATATATATATAATATATATATATATATATATATATATATATAAAACTACTTTTGTCAATTTAAGTTTGTTTGCAGACCCCAAAATGGGACGTCCTCTGCGGTTGCATTCCTGATCTCTGGTTACCGCAAGCAGAACCTGCAGATACTACACTTGAGGCTCGTCTGCATTGAGCCATGTTGTTGTTGTTGTTGTTGTTTAGCTCATGCTGCAGACAAACTGTCTGCTCTTTAGGGGACGCAGGAATGTTGGCTAAACTTTCTCTCCGTGACAAAATAAACTCGGACGAGAGCGCATTGAACGTTCTTCTAGACGACTTTTGATCTGAGGAGCCAACAGAGGCTGTTCTGTGATGGATGTTTTTTTTACATTGCTACATTGCATTATGGATGGGTGTTCTTAATAGTTGAAATGGTGTTGATAGGTGGTTGCTAGGGAATAATAGGTTGTTGATAGGTATTCTGGGTGTTCAGTGGTTGATATAGCGTTGCTAGGTGGTTGCTAGGGCATTCTGGGTTATTGCTAGATATCCAAGTGTTCTGGTTGATATGTCATTTCTAAGTGGTTGCTAGGGCACATTCCAGGTTCTTGCTAGGTATTCTGGGTGTTCTCAGTGATTGATGTGGCGTTGCTAGGTGATTGCTAAAACATTTTTGTGGTTACTAGGGTGTTCTCAGTGGTTGATATGAAATTGGTAGGTGGTTCGTTAGGGCATTTTAGGGTTGTTTGCTAGGTATTCTGGGTGTTTCTCAGTGGTTGATATGGTGAAGCTATGTGTTTGCTAAGGCATTTTTTTGGTTGTGTTACTAGGGTGTTCTCAGTGGTTGATATGGCATATTGCTAGGCGGTTGTTGGGGCCATTTGGGGCAGTGTTGTTGCTAGGTATTCCGGGTAATCTCAATGATTGAAATGGCATTTCTAGGTGGTTGTTGCTAAGGAATTATAGGTTGTTGCTAGGCATTCGGTGTGTGCTCAGTGGTTGATATGGCATTGCTAGGTGGTTGCTAAGGCATTTTTGTGGTTACTAGGGTGTTCCCAGTGGTTGATATGAAATTGCTAGGTGGTCATTAGGACATTTTGGGTTGTTGCTAGGTATTCCGCATGTTCTCAGTGGTTGATATAGTGATACTAGGTGGTTGCTAAGGCATTTTTGGTTGTTACAAGGGTGTTTTCAGTGATTGATATGGTATTGCTAGGTGGTTGCTAGGGAATTATAGGTTGTTGCTAGGTATTCTGGGTGTTCTCAGTGGTTGATATGGCATTGCTAGGGCATTCTGGGTTGTTGCTAGGTATTCTGGCTGTTCTCAGTGGTTGACATGGTGTTGCTAGGTAGTTGCTATTGCATTCTGGGTTGTTGCTAGGTATTCTGGGTGTTCTCAGTGGTTGACATGGTGTTGCTAGGTGGTTGCTATTGCATTCTGGGTGGTTGCTAGGTATTCTGGCTGTTCTCAGTGGTTGATATGCCATTGCTAGGGCATTCTGGGTTGTTGCTAGGTATTCTGGCTGTTCTCAGTGGTTGACATGGTGTTGCTAGGTAGTTGCTATTGCATTCTGGGTTGGTTTGCTAGGTATTCTGGCTGTTCTCAGTGGTTGATATGGCATTTCTAGGGCATTCTGGGTTGTTGCTAGGATTCTGGCTGTTCTCAGTGGTTGACATGGTGTTGCTAGGTAGTTGCTATTGCATTCTGGGTTGTTGCTAGGTATTCTGGCTGTTCTCAGTGGTTGATATGGCATTTCTAGGGCATTCTGGGTTGTTGCTAGGTATTCTGGGTGTTCTCAGTGGTTGACATGGTGTTGCTAGGTGGTTGCTAAGGCATTTTTGTGGTTACTAGGGTGTTCCCAGTGGTTGATATGAAATTGGTAGGTGGTCGTTAGGGCATTTTAGGGTTGTTGCTAGGTATTCTGGGTGTTCTCAGTGGTTGATATGGTGAAGCTATGTGTTTGCTAAGGCATTTTTGGTTGTTACTAGGGTGTTCTCAGTGGTTGATATGGCATTGCTAGGCGGTTGTTGGGGCATTTAGTGTTGTTGCTAGGTATTCCGGGTAATCTCAATGATTGGAAATGGCATTTCTAGGTGGTTGCTAAGGAATTATAGGTTGTTGCTAGGCATTCTGTGTGTTCTCAGTGGTTGATATGGCATTGCTAGGTGGTTGCTAAGGCATTTTTGTGGTTACTAGGGTGTTCCCAGTGGTTGATATGAAATTGCTAGGTGGTCATTAGGACATTTTGGGTTGTTGCTAGGTATTCCGCATGTTCTCAGTGGTTGATATAGTGATACTAGGTGGTTTGCTAAGGCATTTTTGGTTGTTACAAGGGTGTTTTCAGTGATTGATATGGTATTGCTAGGTGGTTGCTAGGGAATTATAGGTTGTTGCTAGGTATTTCTGGCTGTTCTCAGTGGTTGATATGGCATTTCTAGGGCATTCTGGGTTGTTGCTAGGTATTCTGGCTGTTCTCAGTGGTTGACATGGTGTTGCTAGGTAGTTGCTATTGCATTCTGGGTTGTTGCTAGGTATTCTGGGTGTTCTCAGTGGTTGACATGGTGTTGCTAGGTGGTTGCTATTGCATTCTGGGTGGTTGCTAGGTATTCTGGCTGTCTCAGTGGTTGATATGGCATTTCTAGGGCATTCTGGGTTGTTGCTAGGTATTCTGGGTGTTCTCAGTGGTTGACATGGTGTTGCTAGGTGGTTGCTATTGCATTCTGTGTGGTTGCTAGGTATTCTGGCTGTTCTCAGTGGTTGATATGGCATTGCTAGGGCATTCTGGGTTGTTGCTAGGTATTCTGGCTGTTCTCAGTGGTTGACATGGTGTTGCTAGGTAGTTGCTATTGCATTCTGGGTTGTTGCTAGGTATTCTGGCTGTTCTCAGTGGTTGATATGGCATTCTAGGGCATTCTGGGTTGTTGCTAGGTATTCTGGCTGTTCTCAGTGGTTGACATGGTGTTGCTAGGTAGTTGCTATTGCATTCTGGGTTGTTGCTAGGTATTCTGGCTGTTCTCAGTGGTTGATATGGCATTTCTAGGGCATTCTGGGTTGTTGCTAGGTATTCTGGGGTGTTCTCAGTGGTTGACATGGTGTTGCTAGGTGGTTGCTATTGCATTCTGTGTGGTTGCTAGGTATTCTGGCTGTTCTCAGTGGTTTGATATGGCATTGCTAGGGCATTCTGGGTTGTTGCTAGGTATTCTGTGTGTTCTCAGTGGTTGACATGGTGTTGCTAGGTGGTTGCTATTGCATTCTGGGTGGTTACTAGGTATTCTGGCTGTTCTCAGTGGTTGATATGGCATTTCTAGGGCATTCTGGGTTGTTGCTAGGTATTCTGGCTGTTCTCAGTGGTTGATATGGCGTTGCAAGGTGGTTGCTAAGGCATCCTAGGTGGTTACTAGGATGTCCTTAGTGGTTAGAGGCTACTCTGGGTGGTCATATGTGTATTCTGTTCCTTCATTTCTAGAAAATATAAGGAAAATATACATGTACTGTACATACTAGTATGTTTCGGGTGGTTGCTATAGTGTTGCTATGCAGGTAACCAGGGTGTTTCTATGCTCTTCTGCTCTCTAGATATGGCTTTGAGCCCCTCAGGTTTGATCATATCACTATATGAGCGCTAGTATTAGAGATGATTGATGTAACGAACAGCACTAATCTGAGAAACGAGGCCAAACTTGAGTTTCTCAGGAAGTCAGGATGCTGTCTAATGCCTGTGTGGTTTGAGCGTCTGCTCTCTCACTTATCCGCCTGAAACGTGAAACACCAGCATTATGCCCAAACAGATGGTTGAAACATTATACATGAACAAGCGGATGTGTGAGTATACATCCGTTCTGACCCAAGAGTCCTGCACTGAGGGAGATCTGCTTACTTTAGCACAGAGCACTATAGAATTGGAATATTTTAGTTATGTACTATAATTATTGAGAATTTTAAAACTGTAGTATGTAAAATTACAAGATACTTGTGAAGTAGTTAGGGTGTCTTTATTCTTCATATGCTCATCATAACATATGTTTTTAGAAATGTTGTTGCTGGACATGCATTCATTCATCCAGATGGATGTCTTTTTAATATGTAGCCCTGTCTTAGAATAAAGACTTTCTACTTTGCCTACTATGCGAGTGCCTGGATGTGATTTTTTGTTTTTTGTAAAGGGATCCACTTTGCAATTTTGATATTTTGTTCCCTCTCTGGAGCACCCATAGTTTTGACTGAGATTACCTGATGTGCCCCGGTTGCCTGCTTTTATAAGTCAGACTTTTCATATTCACAAACAGCAGTGCTGATAATGAAGAGCTCGGTACCTGAGGCTCATCCGCTCATGTTCATCATGCTGAAATCCATCGCTCTCTCGCAGCATCTGTGTTTATTCCGACACACATGAGGCGTGGTTTGATGGTGCGTGACGTGCCATCGGTGACAGTCCATTAACATCTGAGTGTTACCAGCCTGTCCGTGTCTTTACTGACTGGACTCAGATTACTATTCACCAGTGTCTCAGCAATGGATGCTCTGCAGTGAATGGGTGCCATCAGAATGAGAGTCCAAACAGCTGATAAAAACATCACAATAATCCACAAGTAATCCACAGCACTCCAGTCCATCAATTAACATCTGGAGAAGACAAAAGATGAAACACATCCAGCATTAAGATGTTTTTACTCAAATACATAGAGTCTATAATCCATAATAACACTTCCTCCAGTGAAAAAGTGTTCTGGTGTGAATCAGGAGAGAAATCTGCACAGATCAAGCAGCGTTTAAACAGATCTAAACAAATATGTGGTGTTTTATTATATGATTTTTTTTTTTTTTTTTTTTTTTTATCAGCTGTTTGGACTCTCATTCTGACGGCACCCATTCATTGCATACTGTTTCTTAGTTATTAATTGTAACATTTTCTAGCAATTTTTGAGTGAAATAGTAATTCCTAAAAAAAAAAATTTTCAGTGTAGTAAAATTCTTAAGTCAGACTTTATTGCAGTCAGTTGTGAGGAGCATTATTTTGTGCAGCACATGCATTGTTGCAATAGCACTTCATAACACTTTACAATGTACCTGATAAATTAAAGGCAAACATTTTTTTGATAATGTTGCATGTTCATAAGAGAAATCAGAGGTTGCACAACATCATGAGGACATGCGGCATCGCTCCAGATGTGCAGTCCTCCGTATTCCTCAGGCGCACGCCGATACAAGACACAATTCATTAATGTCTTTCTTTTCTGGAAGAATCTGAACATGACTTCATGAGCAGTAATGATCAAATATTTCAGATGGTCGTCTCATACCAAACCCCACCAAAACATGACAGAGTTTGTTTGGAGTGAGTCACTCCCTTCACTCGAGTAACTATTCCTATCGTTTGCCCTCAGGAACCACAGCCAAACGCTTCTCAGCCTCGAGTTTTTAACATCTTTATCCCACTTTTGGGAATATTGCGAAATACTTCCTTTGGTTTGGATAATTGAGTAATTGATTGGTTGCATGACACCGCAGCGCTGCAATCCATCTAGCGTCAGCGGATCGTTTCCAAACTGAAGTCACAGCATATTATCAGAGGATCACACGCTTGCATAACACATGATGTCATGATGCTGGAAGATTCACAGAGCCACATTCCAGCTGTGAGCGTTAACACACGATGCATGAGATCTCGTTAATATCTCACTTGATTGCAGTTAAATTGAATGGAGGATCAGATGTAATTTGCAATCAAAAGTCATTATTTCTTATCAAATAATCTGAACTGGTGTACATTCATTTTATAGCTTTATACTCTTACTAATCATTTGGTTTGTTTGTAATTCTTTTAGTGTTATTCTTTTTAATGAGTATGTTTACATGCACCTTCATAATGAGATAATAATGAGATTTAGGCAATATTGCTATTGAACTTGACCTCATGTAAACACAGTACTTTGATGCAATTAAACTCATAATTGTACAACTATGTGGCGTATGCCAATTTTACTTACAATAAACAGGCACTTACTCTGGAAATAATAACTTTATTAATACTATTATTTATATATATATATATATAGATATATATATATATATATATATTATATATATATATATATATATATATATATATATATATATATAATCTATTTTATTTTAACGTTTTCTCTTCATTTTTGTTTTCTCTTCATGTTTCTTAAAATTTAGATGTGATATTGTATTACTACTATTTTTTTAACATATGTCAATATATTTTATTATGTATAATTTTTATATCATTTAGTCACAGAGTTTAAAAAAAACTAAAACTAAATAATTTATTATCAACAAAAACACTATTTATATTCATATATGTTTTTTTTTGGTTATATTTATTTTTTTTTATTTATTTTTTTTTAAATAAAAAATATTAAAATAAATAATAATAATTTTTTATATTTTATTTTATTTTATTTTATTTTATTTTATTTTATTTTATTTTATTTTATTAAGCCTCTTGTCAGAGAACAAGGAATTTAATGCAAGTGTGTATTTTAATTTAATTTAATTTAATGGGTAAAAATTTGAAAAAGTTAATTCTTTAATTATTGAAGAAAAAACTGTAAAGGCACATTAATGAATTGTTTAATGGAATTAAACTAGAATCCAGTAAGAATAAAATATGATCCTGCTGATAAATTGCAATTAGGAAATGAAAGTAAAAATTACGATTTCTGTTAATCCAGTAAGATTTGATTTAATTCTCAATGGTCTTCTGTCTTATTCCATTGAAATAGGTTTTAGATTATGCTTAAATTTTGCTGGTGTTCTTTGACAGGACTGAGAAATCTGTTTTAATGCTTTATAATGCCTCGTGTCTTGTGATGACTGAATCTCGCAGCATCAGACTGCTGTTCTTTCGCGGGACTCAGCCAGACCGGCCTGGGTAAACATGAGCTTGCCCCGGAGGAGTGCTGGTGGTCTGCAGCGATCCCGGTCAAGAGCTTCATCCAAACCTCACCAAACATCCCATCCAGAGGCCAAGAGCAAGAGAGGGAAACAGAGCAGCTCTCTGACTCTCCGGCCCGGGGTATGAAACCCAGCTGACCCGACACCCGTGACCTGCGCAGGAATGCAGCTCTTGGCTCTGACGGTAGGAGACCTGGATCTGAGAGATCTTTCCCCCTCATTCCTCCATCCTTCAGGTCTGAGAGTCAGGTTTCTCTTTCATTGTGTTATCATGCATGAACGTGCAGCTCCACGTCTGGGAGCCTCAGAAGGCCTCTTGGCGGAGAACAAAAATTTAAAACAAGTGTGTGTGTGTGTGTGTGTGTGTGTGTGTGTGTGTGTGTGTGTGTGTGAGAGAGAGAGAGAGAGAGTGAGAGAGAGAGAGAGAGAGAAACAAATAGAGAATTTAAGATGAGGTTCACAAATGTGTTTGTCTAGACAGCAGTATATATTCAAGAAAACTCCAAACCCAGTGAGCTGAAAACCTACCTACAGTATTTTAAGGGATCATATGTCACTCCAGACATGAAACTGTTCCAAAATGTAGGCATAATTATGCTAGATTTTGAGATAGGACACCTTGTTTTTACCAGATCCTGAAGTCTGAAACATTACTGCAAATGTTTTCCATTACAAATACTGCATCTAAACATTCTCAAGTCAAGATACGTTTATTTGAGATGCAAAATAACAAAGACATCAATTCATGAAAAATTGATCAAAATTAAGAGAGTTTTTGCTTAAAACCAGAACACTGAAAATAAATAAATAAATAAATAAGGTAATTGGGACTTTTTTTGGCTCTCAGAACTCCAGATGTTACATTTGCACATTTCCAAGTTTCATTACTGGGGGGGGGGGGGGGGGTTCATAAAGTAAGTTCATATTTCAAAATTCTTATTTTTAAAAATGTTTTATTATTATTATCATCATCATCATCGTGGAGAATTTATATTTCACAATTCTGTATTTACATCTTGAAATTCTAACTTTATTTTCCCCTTCAGAATATTTTCTTAAGTCATTTTGCTTCTCCAGAATATTTAGATATTTGTATTGGAAAACTCAACAAAAATGCAAAGAAAATAATTTTTTGCAATATTTTTTTTCCATGCAAATAAGTGCATTGCAAATGATTAGCTGTGCAAACTCAGTTTTCATGCCTTGCATTCTAAAGTGTGTTAGATTGTAGATTGCATTACTTTTGCATTCTCAGGCCATTTGCAGAAACTCTCTTCTTCTATAGTTATTTTTCTCTTTCAGTACTTGTGTAAAGTATGTTTCTGGCCTAAAGCAGAATTGCATGTATCCTTCACAGAGAAAAACAAGTGCACTACATGCAATTGCACTGAAAGCATTGAATGCATAAAACAACTTTAGTGAGAAAAAAAATCCATCCAAGATGGTGGAAGAAGCAGAAAAAAGTTGACCATGAAAATAACTTAGCAAAAGGATTTAGCTTTTTTTCCCTTGCAATTATGAGTTTATATTCTGTTAATGTTTTCTCATGTTGTTTTTTGTTTGTTTGTTTTTGGAGTTTTTTTCACAGAATTGTAAGAAATAAGTATTTTGTGAGATAAAAAAAGTCTCAATAACGTTTTTATTTATTTATTTTTTGTGGTGGGAAACAAGCTTCCCATAAAAGTCAGACTCGATTTGAATCAATTGTGTAGCTCATGCATTTGCTGCATGTAAAATCTTTCAAATCGGTGAATTATGATGCCTTAAAAGCTTGCTGTATATGTAGGCAGTAGATGGAAAGGCAGCTCACTGGGTTTTGGAGCAAGTCTCATGTTTTGAAATGATTAAACCAGGCTTAGAGAAAATGATTTGTGAGCTTTATAGACAACAAATGTGTGTGTGGGAGGACTGGGTGTGTGTGTGTGTTTGTATATTATATTTCAGGGCTCTGGAGACTCAGTCTCTCAGGTTGCACTAAACACATGAAGTGTGTCCTGTGTGCAGCGAGCGCTAAAGCTCGACCCACACACTGGATAACTAGTGTTTTAATTAAAACCCCTAATGGACCATGGAGTCCCAGCAAAGGCTCTCCTCCAAAAAAGAGCATCCCGCGGGTAACGCTGCTGTCTGTCAGTGTAAAGTGCCTTGAGAAATGAACATGTCTGATGATGTGTTGACGGTCCCTCATAAGAGAGAGAGAGAGAGAGAGAGAGAGAGAGAGATGGCCGATCAAACCTTCTCAAGTAAATAATCACTGGACTTTGTTGTCACCAGTTAAACATAATTCTAGGAAACAAACAGAAGAATTCCTCAGACGTAAGAACACTAACACAGAAAGCCAGTACGTTCACCCAAAAGTCCAGAGCTCCCCGTTAAGCGTAATCATCAGATTCAGAAGAGCAATGAGAAACACAGTCTGGACCGTTCTGAAGGAACCTTCTAGGTGGGTGAAAGGAAAAATTATGATTTTTAAAATATAATGTAATATGATTGTAATATAATATTTTTGTTAATATTTGTTATAATATTAAAAATATATAACAATATTTCAGTAGTCCTCTAATGGAGGAAAAAATTATCTTTTTTACACATAAAAAATTCATTATATTATATTATATTATATTATATTATATTATATTATATTATATTATATTATATTATATTATATTATATAGATTTTCTGTTTTCAGCACATCATACTGTATACACAATGAAAAAATACATCATAAAAGTCATATTGTATTTAATGTATTGAAATATATTATATTTGTCAGGCTTAAGAGTGTTCTGTTTATATGAGAGATCTGTTTTTTACAGATATGTAAAAAAATGTACACATGTATATACAATTATTATTATTACTACTACTATAGATATTGTGTTTTATGGCATCACATTTTAAATTGATATTTTTTTAATCATATAGTGTTTAATGTATTTTTTTATTTATTTATTTTCCATATTTGTCAAGCTCAGTAGTCCTAATGTGAAGAAGAAATAGTGATTTTTTTTAATAACTATTATATGATTTGCAATGCTGTAGCTGTATTCCTACTAAATATTAACAATAACGATACCTTTTTTTTTTCTTCAGATGTATGAAGCTAAAAGTGGCCTCCACCTGCGCTGTCAATCAACCCCGCTGTCGCCATGGCGACCTGCAGACTCCGGTGAAGGTCTGGAGCAGCAGGTGTGGAGCGGCTCATGCACAAACACACAGCGAGGGAGAGATGGGGAATTTCTGTGAGTGAGTCAGTGGAGACTGCAGCTGTAACAACAGCGGCTGATGTACAGTTTCACACGCACACATATAGGACCTGCCCTTCCTGCCTGTCAGCTATACACTCAAACACCTACAGCATACAGTACTTACAGTACAGAACATGCACTAATGCACATGCATCCACATCCATACAACAGAACAGCACCCTCAAACATGACGCCTTCTGCTCTTATGGAGTTCTCAGTAGTTTTCCATTGAAGAATGAACTTCTCACATGTTTCTCTATCTACACTAATGAGTCACTAGCTCATCCAGTAAGAGTCTGTAGCTGTAAAATGAGTGTGGAGTCTGCCATGACTTTAAGAAGATACCCAATTGTCCAATTAAACAGTCTTTTGTTCTTATATGCCTATTTTTGACATAGAAGTTCATAAATACTGTATGTGTTCAGCTTTATGCAAACCCATATATATATCTATATTTATATACATTGCCATATATACGTGTGTGTGTGTGTGTGTGTGTGTGTGTGTGTGTGTGTGTGTGTGTGTGTGTGTGTGTGTGTGTGTGTGTGTGTGTGTGTCACTGTGTTCGAACAGATATCTGGCGCCCGTCTTCTGTCACACAAGTGCATCAAACTCTCTGATTAACTGAGATAAAATGCCAAAAATGCAACAAGAAGAGTTTTCACAATCCGGCCGCATTTTCTGTTATGAAGCAACGTCTAAATTATAAGTAAATGAAACAAACAAAGAGTTCCATGAACAGATGGATGTTGAAATAGTCATCTTTCTCACGGTCTGCGTTTGTTGAGAAACGCTCTGAGAGACTGAGAGATTGTCTGGAGTGAAATGTCTTCTGGAACGGCTCATATAGCGTCTGCACGGCTCTGCTCCAGTGTTATTCCACCTCTCTTACCTCCACATGACTTCATCCGTGTGCCACCCAGAAGAGGAAGAGCTCTGCCAAACCAGCTTATATCCTGCTCCCTACACACTCAGAAGGGCACATCTGAACCTCCCGTCATGTCAGAAAAACACAGACAACATGCACAGAAACACATACGATCACATCCTATAATAAACATAAATATAATAAAATTTCAGTACACTCTCAGAACTTGGGTACTAAGGTAAAAAAGCTAAAAGGTAAATCTTTGTACCTTATGTACCCCAAAATGTTACCTATTTGTACCTTAACAGTACATACTAGTACCTCAGGTGTACATATTAGTAGTTTCTGAAAGTGACAGATTTGTACCTTTTGCTGAGAATGTTGTTATAATAGTTATGTTTTTATATTTTGAGACGAAACATTCAGAAATAAACAAAAAGACAAAATTCAGTGTTGCTTGCAAATTTATCTTTTTATCAGAAAATGTAAAATATTCAAAAATACTCATTTGGAATTGGATTTTTTGCCGTGTTTAGAAGACTTAACTGGTATTATCTGTCACTTGGTATGTACACCCTTAAAATAATTTATATACACAGAAAAAAAAAATCATAAAACTGCAAGCGTGTACAGCGGATGTGTTTATATATAGAGTTCAGCGTCATGATCATAAAAATATACTGTGCAAGAAGCCACTAAATCAGCAGACGTGTGTGTGAAGATGAACTTGAAAAAAGCTCTTGTGCGTCACACTCAGATAAAATATGTGAACATAAGTGCGGCATACTTTGTAAGAAAAATATTTTATTTTAAATGAGTCATATATAAATTAGCAGGCAAAAGACCAGAAACAATATGTGCACTACAGTTCAAGAGTTTAGGACTGGAAAGGTTTTTTTTTAATGTTTTTTAAAGACATCTCTTGTGCTCACCAAGGCTGCATTTATTTGATACAAAAAATAAATAAAAAATTGTGAAATATTATTACAATTAAAAACAGCTGTTTTCTATGTGAATATGTGTTAAACTGTAATTTATTTCTGTGATGTGCAGCTGTATTTTCAGCATCATTACTCCAGTCTTCAGTGTCACATGATCTTCAGAAATCATTCTAATATGCTGAAAGTTAAAAAGAACTTATTTGAAATCTTTTGTAACATTATAAATGTCTTAAATGTCACTTCTGATCAGTTTTAATGCATCCTTGATTAATGAAAAGTGTAATTTCTTTACAAAAAAAAAAATCTACATTCTGCAGTGCAGCAGAAACAAATGGGAAGCACATCAACAAACATCTTTGGTTTCTACAACAATCTTTGATTATACAAAATCAAACTGCACTGTAGTAGCTCATGTTCAAACCAGCTTTATGAAAACTCAGTATTTCACTGTGTCTGTGTTGATGTTGAACGTCATCCAGAGGATGTGGTTTCTCATCATTTATAACCAAGTATTTCAGATCTCAGGTTATATGCTGATAGGACTTATGTTGTGTTGCCCATCTCTCGTCCAGTGGAAAAGATTTGCACGCAGTACCGAACATAATCGTGCAGCTCATAAACAGCCGCGTTAGGCTAATTATTTACAGGCTCCATTAAAGAATAAGAGTTCTTTTCCTGTGACCGTTTGCAGGTTTTACCCCTAAAGTCCCGAACCGACTGACTGCTGCCAGTGTTTTTACTGTGGAAAAGAGTCTCTCGTCTCACTGTGATGCAGGAATATCTCGAGTGGAAACGCTGTTCCTTCCTGTAAAACACTAATTGCTCTTCCTGATCCCTCTATATAATACTTTTACTGCCATTAACACAAGAAACTGGTGGAAACACATGAGTTTCTTTAATGTTCTGGTGATCAGATCTTCTGAACATAAAGTATATCTTGATGTGTCACCAGATTTTGTTAGAGGACTATTAGAATTTGATTTATAACATGGAGAAAGAACCTACTGGAAAATCCAGCTGAAACCAGTTTAGGGTAACAACTCTGTTTTAGATTATGTCTTAAGCTGGTTAAAGCTGATTTAGATGGTTGACTACTATAGCATGCATTTACTCGTTTCTCACTCGCAAAAAAAAAAAAAAAAAAGATGTAGCATTCCTCAAAATGAAAAACAAAAAATGGTGAAAAGCAAACAGAATATGACATAAACCTGCAATAATTAAATGTTAACACAAATATTATTTTTTTCCCATTTTATTAACCACTGTCTTTGCTACTGATTTTCAACTATCCAATTCAAATTCAACCATGCTTATAAACACAAATGACTTTAGATAAACATAACATGTTGGGTGTGTGTGTGCGCGCTCGCGCGAGTGAGTGTGTGTGATTGAGAAGAAAGTGTTCAGCCTCATTTCACTTTTGGTGTGGAAAAATTTTTACATTTGCCAAAAATAGAACTTTTTATACTTAAAACAAATAATCAAGACCAGCCCAGATGAGAAAAAGTAATGCAATGCATTACTCTCCATAAAAACACTGCAAAAAAAAAAAAAAGGCTTATCTTACTTATTGTCTTGTTTCTAGTCAAAATGTCTAAAAAAAAAAAAAAAAAAAAATTAATTAAATTAAGATGCATTTACTAGATAAGCAAAAAAACAGATATTTAGTCTTGTTTCCAGGGGAAAGAAAATAAATGAAGTGCATTTTGCTTAAAATAAATAAAATTAAGTGAAATATTCTTAATTTTAGTTATCCCACTAGCAGATAATTTTACATGTTTTAAGCTAAATGCACTTCATTTAGTTAGTTTCTTTCCCCTGGAAACAAGACTTAATATATGTCATTTTGCTTATCTAGTAAATGCATCTTAATCTAGAAGTAAAATAAAACTTCTTTTTTTTTTTTTTTTTTTTTTTTTGCAGTGTAAGTAACTAACACAACTAGTTACTTTTTTTTAAAAGAGTAAAGCAATATTGTAATGCATTACTTTTAAATGTAACTTTCCCTGGCACTGGTACCAGTAGAGTACTTTATGATGAGGACACATGGGCATCATTTTGCTTTCCCAGTAGAGGACTTTCTCACTCAATAGTTGCTGTAGGCGTCGTGTAAAACTGTCTGGCTGGTTGTCGTGTCCTGGATGTGAACTCTCAGGATGGATGACATTTGGGTCCAGAACGACGAAAAAAAAAAAAAACAAAAAAAAAAAAAAACAGCCGGGTTTTTAAGCAGCTGCCTGTTCTGAACGCTCTCTTAGACGACTGGTAAATACACTACAACCAAAACCACATACAGAAACATGGAAAGGCCTCATTTTTGTCTCAATGTTGTAGACAGAGCATTTCCAACCAGCGGGAAATAGTATTGGTGAAAAGAAGGTTAACCAACCCATTTTCCATTTCCATTTCCCAACTGGGTGGAAGTTCTTCATGCCTCAAGACCAACAACGTGAAACTTACGTAATTCATTTCCAGACTCTTAGCAAACAG
This sequence comes from Cyprinus carpio, assembly GCF_018340385.1. NCBI lineage: Eukaryota > Metazoa > Chordata > Actinopteri > Cypriniformes > Cyprinidae > Cyprinus > Cyprinus carpio. Next base: position 24,432,516 of record NC_056597.1, on the reverse strand, counting down.
CTTCCTCTGAGAATATTCGTGCTCTATTAATAAACAAACTCCGATGGACTGAAAGATGTTTGTGTGGCATGTAGAGCATGTCACGATCATCTCCTCAACATCGAGAGGAAACTCAGTGAAAGCGTGCAGAACACCTGTCCAGCGTCCAAACTAAACCAACACGGCATCAAAGCCCAGTGTTTGTGGTGACTGTGACTGACCTGGAGAAACGCGCCGTGTTGTGTTTGCTTTAATGTCCACCAGACGTACACTTTACCTTACACACCACGGAAAATAAAAGCATGTGTGAGGAAGGTGAAAGTTATTTTGTGAATGCGGTGCTCATGTCACATTTTTCAGTAAAGTGTTTAAATCTGTTTTTAATCCAATACAGTGCTTGTTTTGAATGTTTTTTTTTTTAAATGATTCCATTACTCTTGTTTTGATTTTAAATGTTCTAAAAACAAAACACAATACCAATAAAATGTACCCCAAAGCCCAACATACTCAAAATACATCATTTCCTAATATAAATTTGTGCAACTCCTAAATGTTCAGGTTTCAAAACAGAGGAGTGGACCTTGGAAAATATTAAGCGAACATGTTTGTGCTTTTTGGCCAGGTGTGTGTGCTTGTTTGTCCTCTCTTTATTTCTCTGTGGATTTCCTCATGTGAACATTACAAAGGTTCAGACATAACACTGAATATATCAAATATACTTCACACACCTCTGGAAAAAACCTTGTGATCATTCCTAGTTTGGGAAGTAAAATGCTTAGTGCTTCTAGTGTCACTTTCCAAAAAACTGCAATTCAAATATCCACCAAAAGTACATGTAAAGTTTACAAGACAGGCCAACCATGAGGATGGTTAATAATAGTAAATGCTTCTTTATATGACATTACACACGCTTTAAAAGTGTGATTTCAGACAGAAATGTCATTTAAATGTCAGAGGTATATAAAGTTTGTAGATAAAGAGTGTTTTGGGAAATATTGCATCATTTACGTCCTAGCTACGAATTTATCAATATCAATGTAAAAAGTGATGATCTTCCTCAAAACTTTTGTTTTGTTTTACAATATGCATTTCTAAACATTATTAAATCAAGAAACAATTACCTGAAATGCAAAATGGCATATCAAGTTTTGATTTCTGAAAAAAAAAAAAAAGTATCAAAATAAAATGTTTTTATGTGTAAAACAAGGAAAATAAAAAATAAGATCTGTCTATAATATATATCTAAATGTTAAAAAATGTTTACATTTTGAAGTAGACTGAAATAATATTTTCAAGTAAAACTTTTGTCTTGGAGGGTTTTTTTTTTAATAATTATACACACACACACACACACACACATACACATTACACATACAAACATATATATATGTATGTATATATATATATATTCTTTCTTTTAAACTGTGTCAAGTGTAATCCGTCTAGTTTTTGAGAAGTTGGACCAAGATGATGTGATTACATCTTGTTTTTATTGATGCTGTATGTGTCTTCCCCACAAGAGAACAGGAACATGAGCTCACGCACCTCAGGTATGATAATCTGATTTCATACACCTCCATTACCGCACGGATCAGATGCTGTCAGATCCAGACACTCATGGTACGCTGAACACATCTGTATAGTGCTTAACAATCTGAGTGTAATTACAGCAAACACAGCATTTTCTTGAGTTTGACATCATGTTTACATGCAAACCTCTTTTCGTCGTCCCTGGGTTGCATCTGAATGTACGTGATCTCGCTGCCAGATCTTGCAACCATTAAGGGCGATTTCAGAGATGTCCAAACTGGGGGAATTTTATAGCAGTTTAAAATAAGAGCAAAGGTTTCTTCCTTTCTCACGTGCTTTTCCATCTCAGACTTGCAGCCCGGGACTCTTGTGTCATTTGGTTTACACAACCCTAATGAAGTTCACATGAGGGTGTGATCAGGTGACTGTGGAGGAGGGCGACACACCCTGCACAAAATCACTCACATTTCACATGCACTCACTGACACTGCAATGTCAGATTTATAGCAGGAGGAGTCATGTTTATTCCTGTTAGCATGGTTATGAAAAAAAAAAACAAATCCCCAGTACAATGTCTAAATATTTTTAAATCAAAATGACATACAATATTAAAGTCCATATATTATGAAGATTAATGGGTTGTTTATGCTTATAACAAGAAACAGTTTTCTATATTTTTCTATATAATAAATAAAAAGACACTCCCTATAACCATATTATTTAAAATTCCCCTTTAGATGATCAGGAAGGCTTAGATAATAATAATAATAATAATAATAATAATAATAATAATAATAATAATAATTTATAACATATTCTTTAAAAAAAAAAAATAAGTGTGTCTCTCAATGGGGATAAAATATATGTTTTGTGGTGATTATATGAAGATATTTTAAGAGGCTAATAATGATGCAAATTTATTTTCAAATAATATATAAAATGTTTAACAAGCTTATCTAATAATAATAATAATCTAATAATAATAAATGTTATTAGTAGTAGTAATAGTAGTATAAAATTTATGTGTATTTTTCTCCTAGTTTGGGATTAAAATAGTATGTGAATATATAGAAGATATTTTATGTTCAAAATGGATGTAAATTTATTTTTAAATTATTTTTGAGTATGTACATATTCGAAGAATCTTATACACTCAGTTCTTTGGAGTATGAAATAAATACAGGTTTTGAAAAGCCGAGGTAAAGCATTATAAATTTACCTGTAATTTGCAAGACTTTCAAAATGACAAATATCATGTGATCATCAAACCACAAAATTATTTCCTAGTGAGTGAAATAACATGTTCTTGCACACTTTGTCATTCTGACCTTTACAGCTGAATCTTTTAATTTAGGATGTTTTTCTGAAAGTCTTTTAAAAAGTGATTTTCAAACCGTTGTTTTTTAAAGTCTGTGTCTAATCAGACTCTTTTGTTTGTGACAGTGTCCCTGCTGTTATATACACACACATAAACACTAAACTGTGTCTTCTGACCTTCACAGGACGACTGCCAGGGGCTGCAAAGATCAGCGTCACTGTCAGGTTTAACCTCACGATCAGGTCGCACGTTTTATTACTCTTCTGAAGTTCAGAAGTTGATGTTTCTTCTCTTCATCATTCGGTGCTTTGGCCAAATCTCCTCGGCGCTCATAAAATCACTTTTAGAGGCGCCGTGCTCTTTGTAAAACATTGTGGTCGGCTGCTGGAATACTTTGGCCCTCCTGCTCTAAACTGTCAAACTGTTTTTCACATGACGGGTCAGGAATCCCGTGTGGCCAGCGTTTCCAAAACCAAATGAATCCCCCTTCTTACTTTTCCATCACAAGGAAAGAGAAGAAGTTACAAACAATGTGCTGGAATGAGTAGAACAGAAAAGACAGAGTCTGGTGGTGATGAAGCTGGTCTAAAAGATCAAAACAAGTACTCAAAAAAGTGTTTGATAAACTTCACGCTTTGAGATCTGTAATGGATGGATGAATGGATGGATGGATGAATGGATGGATGAATGGATGGACAGTGGATGGATGAATGGATGGATGGATGGACAGATGGCTGGATGGCTGGATGGCTGGATGGATGGACAGACGGATGGATGGATGGATGGATGGATGGATGGACGGATGGATGGATGGATGGATGGATGGATGGATGGATGGATGGATGGATGAACGATAGATGGATGGATGGATGGATGGATGGATGGACAGACGGATGGACAGTACGGTATGGACAATGGATGGATGGACAAATGGATGGACGACGGATAGATGAATGGACAGACAGATGGACGATGGATGGATGGATGGACAGACAGAGGGATGGTACGATGGATGGATTGATGGATGGACAGACGGATGGACGATGGATGGATGGATGGATGGATGGATGGATGGATGGATGGACGATGGATGGATGGATGGATGGACAGACAGATGGGACAATGGATGGATGGAATGGATGGACAGACAGATGGACATGTATGGACGATAGATGGATGGATGGATGGATGGATGGATGGATGGACGATGGATGGATGGACAGACAGATGGACGATGGATGGATGGATGGATGGATGGATGGATGGACAATGGATGGATGGATGGACGGTATGGCCGGACCGTGGATGGATGAACGGATGGATGGATGGATGGTGGATGGATGGATGGATGGATGGACATATGGATGGATGGACATATGGATGGACATATGGATGGATGGATGGATGGACAGACAGATGGACGATGGATGGATGGATGGATAGATGGATGGATGGACAATGGATGGATGGATGGACGGACGGATAGATGGATGGACGGATGGATGGATGGATGGATGGATGGATGGATGGATGGATGGATGGACGATAATCAATAGGATGGAATATGGATTGGATGGATGGATGATGATGGACGGACGGACGGACGATGGATGGGTATGAATACAGTATGGATGATGGATGGATGGATGGATGGATGGATGGACAGACGGATATACAGCATGTGAAACAGGGAATATAACTGAACCAAGTAAAAACAGTCACTCCTGATTCTCTTCAGATCAGTATCTGTGGTTTCTGTCCTTCATGTTTGTGTTTCTCCATCATCAGTCTCGGAGCAGAAGAACGACAGAAAGATTTCTCCTCCAGTGTTTTTGTGTTTCTCTACACCTGCTGCTCGGCACCGCTGCTGGGAAAACCAGCCCATTGAGTTCAGTTACAGACTAACATGCCGGACGTTTCCCGCCATTACCAGCCAGTATCCATTACCTCCTGGAGTCTCCGTCTGAGCGCGCTGAACTGCCTCGTCCCAGCATCAATACTGAGGTGAGTCTGACTCAAAGACACACATGGGAAGCAGGTATTGTTTCACGATCTCAGTGAGCTGCCAATAATACACAGCCCTCCTGACTGACATTTAACCTCATAAATCACAGATTTTTAACACTACATAGGGCACTACTGCTTAGAATGCAAAAATCAAATAATTATAAATTGGTTATATATTATGATTTATAAATTGTATATGAGTTATAAAATAATTTATATAACATCAAAAACATTTTTATAATTTTGTTGTAACATTTTCAATATCAAGTAAACATGACTTTGGTATATACTTACTATATGCATTGCAAAAATTTATATCTGTATTGCAAAAATTACGTAAATTAAAAAACCAAAAAAAAGTAAAAATACTTTTGTGTGTGGTGTGTGTGTGTGTGTGTGTGTGTGTGTGTGTGTGTGTGTGTGTATAGGATTACCTTCACCATGAAATATTATTTTTCTGCCCAACATGAGGCATGTAGGGGTATTGCAAGACTAAGAATGTGATAATAAAATGCATTATTTTATTTTATCATTTTATTTTATTTAGTTTTTGTTTTATTTTTAAACCATCACCATGAAAATTATTATTATTTTGAACAAAATGATTTATTACAGGCCTATTGCTAAACTAAGAATGTGATAATTAATACATTTATTTGATTTTGATTTGATAATGTCTAGGGTAGGCAGCTCACTGGCGTTTCAACAGAGAGCTGTTCTGTGGCTTTTTAATGTTCTGTTGTTTTCAGTAGCTGTCACTCTTTGCTAACGCCGGTGTCAAACACAAGTGTGCTGCCCCCTCCCTTTTTCCCACGTTCCTTTGCATGCGTTGAAGAGACATGGGACGGGCCGCAGGCTCAAGTGCGTGTGAATTGCCCCTCTTTCACTCTTTGACTTTTCTCACAAGTCCCTATTAACTCCAAACAATCCGTCGACGGCACTTCCCGAGCGCCGCAGCTTCCCCTGTATGGCAGCGAACAGATGAAGGACACGCAGGGGTTAAAGAGTACTGCTGCTTGCTGGAAAACATAACACACACATGCACACACACACACACGCACAAGAGAGAGGAACACAACCCTCAAAACACACCAGAAACACACGATTCAACTCACACTCGCCAACACACAGTGTGCTTTAAACCGTTATGTTTGTTTATATTAAAGAAAATGATATTGCTCAGATGTTGCTCTTTCATAGCTCAGGAGATTTAATGCAGTTCTCAGAGTTTAAGTATTAACTTTGTCTTAGAATTTTCTCCTTCAATTCCTGTCTTTTGTTTAAGAGTTCACAGATTAGTTTAATGTGTGAGTGTGTATGTATATAAACAGTATATATATATATATATAATATATATATATATATATATATATATATATAGTATAGATGGATGGATGGATGGATGATTTAGTTTTTTTCACTGCTTACACCACAAAAATCTTTACTTGTCACACAATTTCGAAACCTGACACTCTGTTTGCAAATGCTTGCTTTTTGAGATGTGTTTGTGATATTCTGAATGCAGTTCTTCATTTTGTAAGGCATTTTTGCATTTTGTGTGTGCAATACTTAGAAATGTGTGTAAAGTTTTTGAAAAAAAAAAAATGTGTAAGCAGTTGGAAAAAAAAACTGTAAGTCATAAATTAAATGAATCATGAACTTAGAAACTTTGATTTGAAGCATTGTGAATGAAGAATCAAATCTAGTGGAAAAATATAAAACTATTAATTTATAACCTACTAAATTGCTTCATGGGAGTTTAAGTGTTCTTCTTTCCAGATGGTAACAGCGACTTGGTGGATCCAAATAGGATCTTCCTTCATGATTATAATTAGTGACTGATTATGATTCAGTACTTGAAGAAGCAAACAAACAAACAATAAAAAAGTAAATTTTTATTATTTTATTGAACTAAACTAGTAATCAAATAAACTTGCCATTGTACATTTGAAATATTCTTGTATTTGACAAATTGTTTTTGCTCCTCTTTTGCTCATTTTGGATAAAAGCATCTGCTAAATGCATAAAGGAAAGTATATATTAGTATATTTAGTATATTAGTGTATTCTAGCAGGATTTTTCAGAATGGAATGAAATATTTAAGTGTATTTATAGTTTAGAGTTTATTATATTTATGCATTTGTATTGCGTTTGTGAAAGTGTGAATGAATGATTCATTTATCCTACAGACACTACACTTTGTAGGCTTGTAGTTATATATATATTTTTTTTTTTTTTTTTTTTTTTTTTTTATTGTGAACACAAACCTGCAAATTTGATTTAAGAACATTTAGATGTTTTTACTGGAAAACAAGACTGATAAAGAAACTCTTTCTCTTTTTGTTTTCTTCTTGCAGCGCAGAATTACATTTGTCTTCTGATTCCAGGACTCAAAGGAGCATCTCGATGAGAAACCAGGCGAGGTTTCCTCTCACATTTGGTATCCATTTTCCTTTCCTTTGACTTCACATCAGGGACAAAAGCTGTTTGTCCTTTTATTGTTTTTCTTTTTTCGCCGCTTCACACGTTGTCCGTCCGTTCGCTCACTGCTGGAAAGTCCATGGCCCTGTTCTTTGGAAGCTGTTTGCCATCAGTGAAAGGGAGCGGCTTGGAGTTACTCTGAAGGAAAATTATAAACACAGAGGAGCATTTAAGCTCGGCCAGCTGGTGGCTTGTACCCACAGAGCTTTGTGCCATCCAGGACGAGGCTGGTTTAGGTTTCGGCCACGGGTTTATTTGTTAACACCATTATAAATGCTTGAGTCCAGATCCCTTGAACCTGCGTCCAGGAGAATGATGTCTGAAGCTTTAAATAGCGGTCGTCTTTGATCAGCGCTCTGCTGCCAGCGAGGATCCGTGTGCATAAATAAACCACTATAAACTTTAGCATGAACGCATCGCTGACCGTGAATATGGAGGCTTTGAAATGATGATGGACTTTTGGCTCATTTAGTTTAAAAAAAAAAAATATTCCAAAAACAAACAGCATGAACCTGCAACCAGCTGCCATGTCGTGAACTTACTAATAACATCAAGAAAAAAAACAACAATTGTCGCATGAATTTCTCACACCTCGTAACCTTTTGTGCCGCCTTAAAAGGGAACACTGAAGAAAATGCCAAATATGTGGCATTTAGAGAAAAATCTGAAAGTTTTCCTTCACTGTCTTCCTGTTTTGGAACAACAAGAGCCTGTGTAGAGTATAAAATGGTACCATTGTACTATTATAGTTTTTTGCAATTTTGTTGTTGTTTTTTTATTTATTTATTTTATATAATGTATGTTTATATCGCTTAAGTATTAGTTTATTTGGTTTCAGTTATTTTAGGATTTCAACTTTAAGTAAATGAAAATGAGAAATGTTGCCTTGGCAGCTGAAATACAAATAAGTTTTATTTTATTTTAATTTAAATTTAATGTTTATTTTTATGGTTTTAGTTCACTATTGTAGTTTTTATTATTGAATATTTTGAATCGGTTTATTTTTTATATTTTCTGTTCCATATTTTAATTTTTTAAGTTCGTTGTGTGATTTTGTATTTATTTGTTTTTTTTTTTTATTTTTTTTTTATTTATATTGTGATTACATTTTATTTTTTAGTTTAAAAATGGAAAAATGTTTTGCAAGTAGCTAAAATAAATAAATGTTTAACATATTGTTTTTTAATTTATTTCATTTAATGTTATTTTAAAGTAACAAAAAAGTTTTATAGTTTAATTTTTATGTATTTATTTTATGTTATGTATTTATTTTCATTTCACTTAATGTTATTTTAAGTAACAAAAACGTTTTTATAGTTTTATTTTTATTTTATTTATTTTATCTTCTGTTATTGTATTTTTATTTGTTTTATTCTATTTTATTTTAATAATAACCCTGATACAAATATTATAAACTAAATGGGGTGCAGGTTAAAAACAGAATTATTAAAAATTTTTGTCAACTCATGAAGTATGTTTAATTCATTGAGGGGAATCCAGTAATCATGTCAGAAATATGGTTTAAATTTAGATTCTTGTATGTCTACAGCATTACTATTCCCTCCTAAAACAGCTTACACCAGCCTGAGGTGGTTAGTTGGTCTCCAGCCTGGTTTTGATGGTTTTAATTGGTTTTGGGGCACTCGGGGTCAGTTGGTCAGGCTGGGAACCAGATAGACCAAACCACCTTAAGATGTTTGTTTTCAGCTGACTCAAGACATAATCATTGCACAGAAAACAGGTAGCGACAGCATACTGTATTATATTATATACTGATCTGGAAGTCAAATAATGCCATCAAGAAAGAGTTCACTTCCAGCTCACCTGTACTAATACAGAGACTGTAATCACTTCAGACACATTTCATCCAATCAGAATTTAGATTCAAACTATAATGCATACATTGCAAAATATAGTAAGTTATCTTCACATTGCATTTATACAAAATGCATACCCTTTTACATACCAAATCCAGCAGAAAATAGAGCTAAAACAGCGCTTGGTTTTCCCAGATTCGGTCGAATCTGCAGCATCAGCGAGAAGAGGTCACGCAGACGTTCATCTGTCCTCAGTGAACCAGCGACCAGAAGAAAGAGAAACAGCAGGAGTCCAACTTCACCCACGCTGCTGAAGGGTACAGAAAACCTCCAAACGTTCACATATGGGTTAGTGGTTTGACGGAGAGATGGAGGTCAAATATGAAGGATTTCTGCAGGTGCTGAGTGTGTGAGTCTCATTTCTACTGTATGTTATTACCATTAACCCTAAAGCCTGCTGTATCATATTTGATAGGCCTCTAAATGATCGTCAATGATCAAAACTTTGCTGTCGCTCTCAAACTTCTCCTCTTTTTTTTATCCGGTAAAATCTCTTTTAAGAGTAATTGTGTAGAAATGCTTCACATGTGTTTTTTGCTGTTAATCTTGAGTGATTTTGATCATAGTAAAGGTCAGACATATACTGCAGTAATAATCTCCGATGAACTCGTACTGGACTGAAGCAGCTCAGCTTTACTTGATTCCGGTCTCATTCAATCATGGTTTTAGAGTCTCAAATCTGATCATCAGGATCTTTTCAGGAGCGGTTGGTTTTCAGAAGCTTTACTTTCACTGTTCCTCAGCGGAGGAAAATGATCTTCACAAGCCTCCAGAACATCTCACATCTTCTGAGGAGCCTTTATTTCTTCATCTCTCAATCTGAACTGGCATTATATGTTTGGATCATTACATCTCATCTTACTGAGACATATGGAAAATATAGAGCGACCACTTATTTAAAGATCATTGTATGTCAGTATCTGCTGTACTGTTTTATTAAGATCTTATTGAGTGTACTAGTGTATGAAAGATAGATTCAAGTGTACTTCAAATGCTAAGCTAAATACATTTTTAACAACGGAGGGAAGTATGTTAAAAGTGCATTTTAGTTCAATATTCCGTGGTGGCTGTCAAAAATAGCGCAGTTGAGTTTCACTTAGATGATCTTAAGTTTATCCGAAGAAGCACACTAAAGAATCATTTTTAGTATATCAAGTATAAAATTAGTGGCGTGTGAATATAACACTTTCAGTATATTATGGAAGTTAAACTTTTTTTTCACCTGGGAGAAACATGATATATTGAATATCAGCTTAAAAACAGTGAAATATGTATTTTTTTTCTTTCAATCTAGCACACACTCTCTCTCACTCACACACACACACACACACACACACACACACACCTACAACATCATACCTGTGAATCCCCATCATGCACTCTGCTTCAGTTGCTGCCCACTCAGCATTATTCATTGCATCATCATAGAGCAATGCACAGGTGTGTGTGTGTGTGTGTGTGTGTGTGTGTGTGTGTGTGTGTGTGTGTGTGTGTGTTTGTGTGGTGTGTGTGTGTGTGTGTGGTGTGTGTGTGTGTGTGTGTTGTTCAGGGACGAATACAATGTGTTCTCCAGACGTCCATGCCGCGGGAACGTGAAGTGATGTCATGGCCTGTGTCTGAGTGCAGTGTTGGCTCGTGTGGGCGGGACAAGAGCACATTAGAGTCATTATTCTCATAGAGGCCAGACAAATGAGAAATAAATGATGATGTTGAGAAGCATCATTAATTTATAAAGACACTGTGTAAGGCATGCCATAAAAACACACAACCTGAGATCTGAGAGACCAGTTGTGGAGTTCTTTGGTGAAAGTAATTTTCCAATACTGTAAGAATCTCTTCAAGAATCCTTCAACTGTAAAAACTGCATGAAGCTGGCAGATACAGTGAGGAGGATGTGAAATAACGGATTGTATAACGTAATTAAATTAACTGATTAATATTAATAGAATAGGAAATATGATAAAATTTAACAAATTGAATTAATAACATCTCTCAAACAACTTAATTGTTTCCCCTCTCCTATTTCAGATGTTTCTCTATAGAAAAAAAGAGAGGAAAAAAAGAAGAAGAATAAGCTGCTTTGCAAACATTTTTTTCATTAAATTCTGCGAGCCTTTGCCAGTACGACGGAGACAAAGGAGAAAGTGTGTCGGACGCAGACGTGGCATTTGTGATCAAGTTCCAAATCTCAGTGTCAGTAAAATGTGAAGTGTGCCACAGATGTGGCTCGTTAAAACCATCTGAGAGCATTTCAGAACAAACAGAACTTATATATGTTCCATCTTCATTAGGGTCCAGACCCACCTCACAACATCATTCGAAGAATGAGGATAAGTTTTGTGTTTATTAAGCTGATTCTGGAATGGACTCATTCTGAAGATAACCTACTACATGGAGGATTAAGTCATCGAATGAATCACGGATCTTTAACATGAGCAGAAAATGTTATGTTTTCCTGGAACAGTCTGACTGTACATGTACTGTACACTACTGTTCAAAAGCAAGAGTGATATTTTTGTAAGAATTATTGTATAATCAGGGCCATACATTGATCAAAAGTGTCAGTAAACATTATAAGTACAAAAGATTCTGTTTTCGAATAAACGGTGTCTTTTCAACTATCTATTCATCTGTGAATCCTGAAATATAATGCCTCACAGTTTTGCAAAACAAAAATATTGTGCACTGAAGATGGTAATGATGCTGACAATTCAGCTGCACATCACAAGAATAAAATTTCAGTTTAACAGATATTCACATAGAAACAGATATTTTACATTCTAATAATATTTCACAATTTTTAGTGTATTTTTGATCAAATAAATTTAGCTTTGGTTGAGCAGAAGAGGAGTTTTGTTTTGAACAGTAGGGTTGCAGTGGCTTTAAGAAGTAATTTGAAAACCTAAACCACTCACAGACATGTGAATCTCATAATAAAGTATTAAAGCAACGAGGTACAGTAAAAGATAGACAACAAGAACATGACAATCAAGACATCTAACAGACAGAAAGTTGTGCTGATTTCTAACACAGCAGATTGTAGTGTTTGAAGTTGACGATATTGTGTTGTGTGGTTAGTTACTAGGTGATGTCGCGTAGTTAATGTGATTCTCTACACAAGTATTATGAAAGACAAACATGTACAGTATTTGTTCAAAATGACATCACTGCTGAAATCATTCACAATATGCAAACATGAAGTAAGAGAGTAAATGGAGCTCTGTTTTTTTCATAGGTGTCTGGTAGTTTTTTCGGGACACCTGCTCAACTGAGAATCCCTGCTCTCTGAAACAAGCTGGCAAAACTGCACACCGTTCAACATAAAAGTGTTTCAAGCACAGCCGTGGTTTTCCTCTGCCTGCCAGGTTCCCAGGACCCATCTAAGTTGTAGTTTTCATACTCAGCTCATTTTTTTGAACCGGTTTTTTTTTTTTTTTTTTTTTTTTTTTCGGGGGGGGGGAGGGGGGGGGGTTCTTTTTTTTTGGGTTTTTTTTTTGGGGGGGGGGGGGGGGGGGGGGGGTTGTGTTTTTCTGCCTAAAACCACATTCATAGTTTACAAATCAGCAGACCTCGTCAAACACACACAGCACACACACACACACACACAATTTGCAGTTTACTCAGAAATGTGTTTTAAAACTTGCTAGTTTTTCATTCATGTTACTGGACTAACAGATTAGTAAAGTAACCTAATCTAAATCTATCTATCTGCTTGTTTGTGTTTTTGTGGTGGTTGCTTGTTTTATAAATTTATTTATGCAATGCTTAATATTTCTTGGTTATTTACGTGTTGGATTGTGTTTTTTTTGTTATACTTTTTTTGCTTATTAAATTACTGTTTTGATTTAAATTTTAAAAAATGCATGAATTGCTTTGCTTATTTCTGTATCTTGTTTGCGTGTTTATTGATTTGCGTATATGATTTGCATTGCGTGATTTACTTCTTGCATATAGTTTCTTCATTTGCTTTTATTTACGTATTGCTTTTAGTTTTGCTTATTTAGTTTTTATGTTTGTGCTTACTGATTATTGCATGTTTGGCTGTCTATCTACTTGCTTATGATGCTTATTCTTTTGCCTGCATTTTATATACTTTTCCTGCTTTTTATTATTGACTTTTTTTTATTTTTGAGTCAATAAAATTAATTAATATGTGCTTGTTTTCTATATTGCTTTGGGTGTAACTCAAAGACTTTTGCCTATTTATTTATAGATCCCAGCGCAACTTCTTGTTACTAGGAAGCACACATGTGGAATCATTGACTATCACAGGCACACCTTTCCCCCTATTCTGTTTGACCTACATCCTTGTACTTCAGCACACACACACACACACACACACACACACATAGCAGGATGTCCAACCACTGTGATGATAAAGCAAATACACATGCATACACATGTGGTGGATTTAAAGTCCATGTGATGCGATGTGTGGGTGTGTTGTGTATTTGTGTGTGGTGGGTGTGTGTGTGTGTGTGTGTGTGTGTGTCTTGTGTGTGTGTTATGGTGTGTTTGTGTTTGTGAGGTGTGTGTGTGGATCAGAGGGTTTTCTGGGTGTGTGTTATCGATAGGGTTATGACTATCCCTCTGGGAACGGCTTTTGTCCGCCCCCCCCCCCAGATTCTGTGTTCCACTGCCGGCCGTTGTTCACTTGCTTATCGGCACTTCATAAGCCCTCAGCACGTTTACTGAGCCGTGTATAGTTATGCATGTTGTCTTGGTTCACATGGCAGTAACACCATTAGGTTTATGCAGTTATGTCTTCTCTTAGTTTGCACTCAAACAGGCTGCAGCACAAGATGTTAGTGACAGCGTTCGGTCTGTCGTTGTGTCTCTCTTGAAGAGACTGACCAGGATTCACACCAAAGCCTCGCCTTCCAAGTGGCGCGCAGGTGTGCTGCCCATTACTGACACTCTGTCCCACTTTCTGACCACTCGACCCAGCTCTGATGTATTATCAGGAAACACGGAAATATCTTCAGTCTCCCGCAGACTGCATAGGAAAAACAACATTGTTTCCTTCGTGACGTATTCTTCTCATGTTGCCAGTGACCCTCAGGAGGTACCCTTTACCCAGATTATCATCCGTTGGCAGGTCCAGGCTGCCTTGTTGGATCACTAATAATCTACGAACACACTGCTATGTGTCTATACTGTTCCCCAACTCATATATGTGGCTCGCATTCTTGCACTGTGAGATCACATAAGGAGATGCACCTTTTTCACTGTGGAGAAAGATCTCTTTAATGATGAACGGTAGTTGCTGGTGCATTGCTGTGATTGAGTTTTGTACCAGGTTTGGTTACTTCATTCTGACGGTCATTCCTCATGTACAGCTATGTCGCACTCCCTTGCCGAGACACCTCTGTATGCATGCTGACTTTTCTTCTTTCAAAGAAACAACTCATCCTGATGTGCGTATGGCGCTGTAGCGTGAGCACACTTTCATGTTTAGCTGCAATGCTTGACTCTAAGAGATGGCTTTTTCATTAATTATTAGGCCCGACAATGTATGATTATGGGGCCTATTCATCATCGCTGCACTCTGCCCGACAATAAGGAAACCTTACAAATGATTGGTGACCCGTGTCTATTGCACAGCCCTGCGGTAACATCAACTGTAGCACTAATGTAAACAATGCTACCATTGGAATGAAAGTCACACATAATGGAAGCATTTTTTCACACAGGAGCTGTCTCGCACTGATCCAGTGTTCTTGAGGTTTTGTTGGGGTTTTCCTCTAAAGCTTCATAAACAACTGAAGACATTCATGAAGACGACGTGTGGGCGGGGTCGGAATGAGAGTGCCCGATGAGCTCATCTCATCGCCCGCTTCAGTAATGCCATGACGCTTCAGGCAGCTGTTCGTTTTTGGCACAATGGATTTGTTGCTAAAGTTATTGCATTCCCTGCGGACCGTCAAAGTTCACAAGGCATAACAGATCAGATGTTCAAGCTAATGCACTGTGTGCTTTTTGCCAAATTCATAACCTTTACATCAGTTACGTTTTTCGCACATCCGCTCTCTGTCTGAATGTGGATTCGACGAACTAAAGCAATGACTATTCAGCGTGAGGGGCTTTAGCTGCTAGCTTGCTGTTATTTTATGTATTATTGTTTAAGCGTTGAATTTGTATAGTATATTATTGTCACTGCTGAGCTGGTCATGTGTGAGTCACGACGGGAGATCGTGAGTCAGCTTTCTGTCCCTGTGCTTGATCACTAGTCCTAATCCTCCCTCGTCATCATTCGTTACGTGACTCCTACGTGCCTCAGGCATCCAACTTCAGCAGATGTCCAGCATTTTGATCGGTTTCTTCAAGGCCCCTACCACCCGCCCTATTTCATAGAGGATCTCTCTCTTTCGTCATTTAATGAGATCTCCAACTCCGCAGACCTCACCAGCGCTCTTCCGGGGACCGTTCCATTTTATTACAAGTACATTCCAAACCTTTTTGGAATGTCTGTGTGCATTCGTCTTAGCATCACTAAATTACACTCAAATGTTTCCTAAACACTCCCGGAGACGGCTGACAGCGTTTCTGTGCGCTGCTGGTTTTTGCGGACCGATCTAGACGATCCAGTCACCTTTTGAATAAACATTTCTCCCCCCTTCCTGGACGTGTTCCGAACTTTGCGAGTACCTTGCCCGAATGCTCTGAGACCAAGCCCTCGTTCCTGTTCCCTTCCTGCCCACTTCGGGTTTTTCCACTCTAGTTGCCCTCTTTACCTGTAGTTTATGTTCCCATGTTAAATTTTCTGGTATCCGAGCTACGACTATCCCAGTGGCCCTGACTACAGAATCAAATGCACTCACAAAGCTTTTTTTACCTTGATATTTTTACATGAATCCATCTTATTCTATCACTTATTGCTTATCTTTGCCTATAACCGTGCTCCACCTTATCCGATATCACGATTAGCACCCACCCCACACATGTGTTACTTAGCGCAAGCGTTCCGCCACTGAAATTCCCTGTGTATCTATTCACTTCGCAGACTTTAGCCGACTCCATGATATCTTCGCAATCTCACTCATATCTCATCAAAATAGTTGCTTCTTCATATGACTTAATACTTATATTACTTATCTTAAACTATTTACAGTAAATATCATAAATACAGTAAATCTGTTGGCCTCTTTTTCAGCATTATCACAACATCGTCATACCTCTTCCGCAATTTCTCCTTTACACCTCAAGCACTATGAACCAACTGCCCGGAGATTCACGCCCTTAACTTTTTCCACTGTCCGCTACTCACCAAATAGGGTTTTCTTGCAGCCAACTCACTGCAGTGTAGATTTGATTTCACAGTCGTCGTTTTGGCTTCACTAATGTTTTGTTTACATTCATTACTTTGCTAGTTTAAGCATCAGTCCAGTGAGGTTTTATGTCGAAACCAGAAAATTAGTTTGTTCTTAAAGCAAAGTCCCACTTGCCAGGATGCTGCGCACTGTGTACTTTCCCTGTTCCGTGCTCGGTCTCTGCCAGGAGCCGCGCAGGTATCCGTCAAAGGCGTGCGCCTCCCTCAGCATGGTCCGGTAAACAGGCGGGGCCGCGCCTGCGGGGACACGCGTCGCCCGCACTCCCCCAACAGCCCTACACCACCGTCTGTATAAGACCCTTGCATCTTGTCCATCCGAGCGAGGCCACCCTCCGCCGCGGGCCCTCTCCCACCTCATCGCGCATCCGTCTCCGACTGGGCAGATCTCCCTTAGGTGTTCTTTTTCCGCATGCGGCCTGTTTTGCCGGGCCAGCTGGAAAGTCAGGAAGGTGCTCCTTTTGTGTGGCGTGTTCCTCACCTTCAAGTTATTGATAACTTAACATTGGTTTCCGACCGGATAACCTGTATATCCCTCCTTCCAGACACCTCCCTTCTTTCCCTTATTTCCTATATGTATGCATAAATTTGTTATCTACTGTGATATTTTTTTTTATTCTTTGTCCCCCCTCCTTTTTTTTCCTTTTTTGTAACCAAAAACGAGCAGGTTTCGGACCTGCGACAACCTGCTGTCTGGTATCGCGCGAACCGTAAATTCCTTGCGGTTTAACGCTAAAAAACACAGGTGATCGTTCCTCACAAAAGAACAGGTGATCCTTTTATGCATAATGCCGTGTAAAATATAGTTTGGTGCATGCACTCTGTAACTTGTAACCGTTTACTGTGTCAACGAATTGTACACAATTTTGCATTTCATAGGATTGCTACCCCATAACCCACGTGCTCGCCCGTCACTGTGCATTGAAATATTTGTTATGACTAATGTATTAGTATATGGTTGACCAAGATCATAATCTGAATTACAACACACCATACATAGAATATTTAGAATGCATTTATACCCGTTAATAAACCTGTCGTGATCTGTTCTTCCTGTTTAACATAAAGGTCGTTTTTTCTTGCTAGGTGTTTGTTATTTTCACCGTGTTACCTATTTTTTGTTACTGTTTGTTGCGGTAAGCGCGCCACCTATCCCCCTCTGTATGAATTGTTCGTAAAAAGTTCATAATTTTCACATTTTCGTCAGCATTGCCGGGTAAATTGAACAGATGATTACAAAAAATTGCAAAGTAAGCACGTTGAGATTAAATGTGAAATTGTAACCTTTGTCTGTTTAAGATTTTGCCAAAGTTTGTAAATAAAACAAAGACTTATCCAGAGTATTATTTCAGACCTGTTCTGTACGTCAGAATGTCAGGATGAAGTTCAATGTGTAACTTGTCTTTTCTTTTTTTTTTTTTTTCTTTTGGAACTACATATTATTTGCAGCTTTGATTTACTAGTACAGATCTTTCTAGACAGTTGTATTACTTCCACAGTTTTGTGAGGACACTCTTTGTGGGGGAAACGATTTCCACATTTAGCCTATTTTCTGAAGAACCTTGTTGTAGGGTTCCGTTTTTAAAACGGTATATTTCTGTTGGAAGAATTACATTGGTATCACCTTTGCAAACTCCCCTTACTGAGAAACCGTTACTTGTGAATGATGTCTCTGAACGTTCTAAAACATTTACGATACAATAAACGTTTTTAAAAAAATTCTATAAACAGTGGATCAACTGCGCTTTGATTTGTGCTGAACCTTGCTGATGAGAATATGATAAAAAACGACCAGTTCAATAAAGCTATCGCTTCTATTAGAGTTAGATAGCCTACCTCTAACGTTACTCGGAAGAAGCAACGTTCTGGTTCAGAACCTTGCCAGCACGCGTTTCTGCGGAACACTTCCCCTGTACAGGACCCCAAAGCTAAAGCGATAAAAATTCCAGCATTTTTCCTTCATAAAAATGTATAAGTAAAGGATGCCGGATCTGAGAACATCAGTGGATGATGAACGACTGAGCTCTCTGTCGATAGGTGTCTTTCGTGGACTGAGAAGCCCTCATAACACTTGAGCACAGAGGGTTACGTGTGAATTCAGAGAGGTGTCACATACATCAAATGTCCTGCAGTATAACTGTTAGCTACTAGGTATTATACAAACTGCTACGGTGTGTTGTCAGCGTTGTGCCATCTTGCTGCGACTCGTAGCGTTGTGAAGTCTCGGAAATCACAGCTGTCCTTGAGAGGCAAGAGTCTTGGCGAAGACAACAATCAAAGCGTCCGCGTTCTCCATCGAGGGTTATCTGAGATGGCCGCTCTTCTCGGGCAGGACCGAGCGAGTTCTACCGCTTCACCCCACCCAGACATCTCCTTCAGCTCGGCCCTGATGTCAATCTCTGATGCGTACTTTATAAAGAAGGAAGTCAAGCGCTGAACTGTAATCCAATAACCCCTTTGCTCTCAAATGGTGGAGTTGGCACAAAATTGCCTGAACTCGTCAAATGATTTTTTTCCATGATTTATTAGTAATTTGCGTAACATTGGATCTGTGTTAATGGTTGTTTTGACTGAAAAACAAGATAAATCAAGCTACTAATTAAGAGCATGATTTTGCAGAGACAAATAAATAGTTCAAGGTTCTTTAAGATGTTTTTTAAAAGAAGGTCTTTACCAAGGACTGGAGTATTTTGATCAAAAATATGTTTAAAAAATGTGAATGTGATTATATACAACAGCTGTTTCTAGTGTGACTCTCTGTTAAACTGTAATTTATTTCTGGGATGTGCAGCTATATTTTCAGCCTCCTACTCCAGTCTTCAGTGTCACTGATTCTTCAGAAATCATTCTATAAAAATATGATGATTTTTTGCCTCAGAAACATTCTGATTATGATCACTGTTGAAAAAACAGTGTGATGCACAATATTTTTGTGGAAAACTGTGAGCATTTTTTTTCAGAATTCACAGTATGAATGAAAGGTTCAAAGAACTGCATTACTTGAAAAAGGTTTTTTCGATGTAACATTATAAATGTCTTTTCTGTCACTTTTGACCAATTCAATGCATCCCTGATGAATAACAGCACAAATTTCTTTTAAAAAAAACAATGTTTGGTTGTAAAAGACACTTTTACTAACTAGATGTGAAATGAATATTCTGCTTTGGTTTTTTTTCTTATTCAGTATTCAGTACATTTGCATGGACAGAAAGTTTACAAACCTTTCATCTACAGTATTTTCAACTTTTATTTTGAGAGAGTTTTCTGTTAAAAATCAATTTCAGGGGACATTGAGCAGCGGGCCAGAGTAATGAACACGCTGAAGAAAAAACATCAGAATTTTTTCTGGCCAGTCATGACAGAGCTCCAGACACCCCCTTTTTTCCCCTATTTAAGTCTTTCCCTGTGTGTTTCCCAGGGGAAAATGTTTTTTTGGAGCGGGGTGAGGATGGATGAGAAGGCCCACTTGACCCCCTACAGAATTTTTTAAAAGTCCCCCGGTCCATGACCTGCAGCTGATGCTTCCCATTGGCTACCGGGCCCCCAGATTTTTAGTGGCACCCCGGAAAAAAATGAGACGATTTTCCAGTAATCTGCGCTAAAAACAGCAGAGTGGGAAAAAAATTTAAAACCCCCCATTTTATAAAACAATGTGAAAACTTTTCTGTAAGGCAATCACTTTTATCACGCCTTTTATGTACAATGTAATGTGAACCTTTAGCAAGTTAAATTAACTTTTGCCCACCTCCCAGCTGATCTGAAAAAATTGGCCAAAAAATTTTCCAATAGCCATAAAAATTTTGACATTTAAAGGGGGTTAACCTTCATTTTTGAGTTTTTTGGATTTTGCCATTTTTGGACTTGGTGAGCTTTTTTTTGTAATTAAATTAATAATTTGAATTTTTAAATTAATATCAGTAATATAAAATTTATAGGATTTTTCTTTAAAAAGTTCGGAAACTTTTTTTAAAAGTTGTATTTGTTTCAGAATGTTAAAAAGAACGTTCCTAATTTTTGCAAAGTCAATGCCCTTTAATTCATTTAACAAGAAAAAAAAACATTTTAAAAAAAATTTAAAAAAGGACATTTTAAAATTTCAGGAATAACCTATCAAATCTAAACAGGAACATTAGCAAAATGTTTAAACATATAGGTTTGTTTGGGGAGTTTTTTATTCCAGCAATAAAAAATAGTTTAAAAAAAGTTTTTAATGTCCCCTTTTTTTTCTTGTTTTTTGCAACATTAAGGGAAAAATTTCCCTTGTTCATTTGTTAATGTAAATTTCAATGTTTCTGAACATTTTAAAAAATAAAAAAAAAAAAAACGGGGCAATTCAACTTTAAAAATTTTGGAAATGAATGTTAAAAAAATGTTTTCCAATGTTTTCCTTAGCTGGGCTTTTCTTTCTCCGGTTGTTTCAGTTTTATATAATTTATCATCTCAGATTTAAAAATGAATATTTGTTTAATTTGTTTTATCCTCAAAATAAGAAAGCATTTGATGAATAAACCCGGGGGTATCAGGGCTCCTTTGATCACGCTTCCCACGGAGGGGAATCAATGTGTTTTTTCTTACGGTCACACCTATTTTTTCAGAGTGAGGGGGCCCCCGCCCCGCATAAACAAACCACCCCCAAGGAATTTGGAGGGGGTAGAAAAGAAAACCCTCTTTTCACTGGGTGTGGTGGTGGTGTTGTGTGTTGTTTTTGTGTGGGTGTGGGGGGTGTGTGTGTGGTGGGTGTGTGTGGGGTGTGGTGTTAATGTTAGAGGCAAGATGTGAAGGCCTGAAAGTGGGTCATGAGGGTGTGGCCCTCGCCCTTAACAAACGGTGCGGGCTCATGGAATGGGGCAAACTTTTTCACCGGAAAATCCAAAAAGTTTTTATCGTCCCACGATTCGATAAATTCAGTTTGATTAGATAGCTTGTTTCCGCCTCGGGGTTTTCCTTTCATAGTGACCTGACTGTCAAGTCTAATGATGCAATCCAGATCATTTTTTAAATTGAAATTTTAAATTTCAGAATTATTTTGGGGGTCTGTTCCCTGTCACAAAAATATCTTATGCTAGAATTTTTAGCTTAAAACTTAAATTGTTGTTTTAGGAAATGCAATTTTACAAATAATTTTGTATTTTACAGAAAAAAAAACCAAGAGGGAATGACATGAGGGTGAATTTTCATTATTATTTAAAAAAAATTATAATTTTATATTAATTATATTAATATTTTAATATAATATTATTAATTTAAAAGTAACTGAAATAAAAAAATATTTTTTTAATTATATTTTATTTTTTATATGTTTTATTTTAGTTTGTGCAAGTAACCTTTAATTTTAATTTTGTTTAAATTTAAAAACAAACTTCAATTAAAAAGAAATTAAAAAGAAAAAAAATATAAAATCAAAACAATATAAAAATAATTTAAATGTCAAAACCCCACAAAAGCACAAAGAAAATTGCTGAAACTCTATTTCTATTTCCATTTTTTTATTTTTATTTTATCTATTTGGGGGGGAAAAAAAAAAGTTTTATCTCCCTTTTAAAAAAAAAACCTGCTAAAGATAAACAATTAAAGATAAATGTAAAACTAAAATTAAAAAAAAAGGGAAAAAAAAAAAATAAAAAAATATTAAAAAATTAAAATTTTACAAACTATATTAAAAAAATAACCCAAAAAACACAAAAAATGCAAAAGTTGAATCAAACTAAAATTAAAAACAGAACATTAAAAAAAAATTAAAAAAGAAAAAACACAAAGTAAAAAACATGGGTGAATCTTCAGCAATATTCAAAAATATCAAAATATTGCAATGTAAAAAAAAGGGGGGGGTTTAAATTCTGTTTTATTTTTTTATAATTCCTATTTAATTTTATCCATTTGGAACTGGTGTGATGGGGAAATGGTGTTTCGTCGATCGAAGTGTCTTCTGAAAAACTATTTCTCCAGCGGCCCCCAGAATAATAATAAAAAAATTAGAAAAGAGCAGGCGTGAAAACAAGGGCATTTAATGAGTAGAGTTTATTTATTTGAATTAACAGTCTTGGTGAACGGTCAAACCCCGGGAATCTGGGTGGTAGAATGGGATGTGGGGTGTGCCGGGGTAAAAAAGAGGAAAAAGAGAAAAAGGGGTGAAGACGGCCGGCTGTTTTTCACCCGGTGGGTGATTGTGTTGGCAAGGAAATTCCGCGTTGTTGCGGTCCCCAGAGTTCCACTTCCTTGGGGGTTAGCAGACTCCTCGTTAAAACTTCAGATCTTTCAGTAAACACAACAAGCCTCAAAAAACATTAAAATCTAAAAAAAGTTCCCTGATGTGTTAAATAGAAAAAAAAAAATAATTTTCATGTTGTTTTGGTGTTTTGGGGGGTTTTTACAGTTGAGCAAAAGGTAAAATCTAAAGTCTTTTAATAATATTTAGTACTGAAACATTTTGACCCGTGTTTTTTAGTCGTCTGAAGCAGGGCACAGCAGGCCGACGGTTTCGGTCAGGCTTTGTCTCACACGCATTTCACAGCGGATCTTATTACACACTCAGACATTTACAGCTTTTTCCTTCTTCAGGAAGCAGAATTCCATTCCTAATGACGGCGCGAGGAATCCGGCCTGTTTGTAAAATGACCATCTAGAGAACAGCAAACCCTGTTCGAGCAGCAAACAAGTTACTTCAATGCAAATTGAGTAGAAACAATAAAAACAGGATGTTTATTATGTGTTTTCCCCAAAAGCACATGACTGTGTGTGTACAAACGGTGAACAGGCAAATCGTTAGTAATATTAAACTGCATGAATAACATTTGACGGTAACGAGAAGCACATGCTCTTCTGCCAAAGATTTTTTTGTGATGTACTCCTTTAGTATCATTCCCAGCGACACATTTAGATTCTAAAAAAGTGTGGGAACTTTGTTTAAAATGTTCTTAAACATTAACATGTAAGTTTCTCTTGTCATGATTGTAACTTTAAGGTTACAAAATTGTTTCTTACAACATTTCTACTACTGTTCTTTTAATTCAAAATGTAACATTATTTGAATGTTATTTTTAATATTTTTAAAAAAACATTAAATGTCAAGTTTTCTTGTTGTGATTGGCAAAACATTATTTAAAGGTTACAGAATGTTTTTACAACATTCTACTAATGTTCTTTTACCCAAAATGTAAACATTATTTAAATGTTTTTTTTATATTGATAAACATTAAAATGTCAAGTTTTCTTTGTTGTGATTAAACATTATTTAAAGGTTACAGAAATGTTTCTACAGCATTCTACTAATGCCTTATACCCAAATGTAACATTATTTGAATGTTATATTTAATACAGTATTTGAAAACATTAAATGTCAAGCTTTCATGCATTAAAACGTTATTTAAAGATTTCCTATAAAAACATTTCTTTTATTACAAAAAACAACTTTTTATTTTCACCCATAATGTAATGTTATTTGAACATTTTACTTTTTGCGATTTCAAAAATCTGTTCTTTTACAGGATTGTAATATTATTCAAGGTTGCCATAAAAGCTCTTAGAACATTGATCAAGCTTGAAATAACATTATGGAGAAACTCTGGCTAGGTTTTCTCAACGCTATGAGAATGTGTACAGTATATCAAATATCAATCAAGTTATAACAATAAACCCATAAACATTACCGTGGATGGTGTGTTGATAAGGTCCTGCGGCAGCAGCAGAAAGTTGAGGGAAAGTGCCTTCCATCATTCCAGAACACCAAAAACGAGGTACCACCCATAAAAACACAACCCATCCAACTAACCTCCTGCAGCACCCCCTCCAAGCCAAAGCAACTGGCTGAAGAAACAATCTGTCCTTTCCTCGGGTTTTTCCACCTTGCTTCCCACATCTTTATTTTTTTGGAAATGTGTCTTCTGTAATCAAACACAAACAAAATCTCCCGTGAAAGAAACAAACAGCATCAAATGCGAGTTTTATGGCAGTCCTGTGAGATCAGATCTTAGCAGATGTTTTCCATCACTGAATAACTGAATCCAAACAGTAAACTTCAAAAAGCGCCAAGATAAGATCTGACTCCCCACGAGCACAGCTGATCTTGGCTTTTAAGTAGAGTCAAAGCAAACCATGGGTGTCAAACCGCCTCGTTTGATTTAAAGTTTGTCAGATAAGCTAAAATGTTTCCCAAAGTGAAAAGTGTACCGGTAGTGTCATTTTTCTGGATATAATCGAAATTTGCACCTGTGAAATTGTTAAATAGTGTATTAATGTAATGTTCACTTGATTGTTAAACTCCTAGTGAATGTTAGATGAGATCTCTAGGGTCAAAAAACCTGAAGCAGGAAAAAACAGCAGTGAATGTGGAACATTTGGAAAATCGACTAATTCCAACATTTCCCACATCCTGATTGAAGGTTTCCATACTAATGCACGCCGCCAATAAAATGCTTTGGATGGAGTTGTGAAGAAGCTAAATCTTAAGAGAGAAATCGTCGCAATATGCATAATTCAACCAAGCTTCCTTATTTTTCTAACTCCTCCAGCTATGGAAAATTTGTGGGCGCAGAAAACATGAAAGTTATTGGACACTGAATTTGTTTTTGTAGTAAAGGCAGAAAAACATCTTGGACACACATTGAGGTGAGGACAGATGCATAACAGGGGTAAATTTTCAGAACACTGGCTAATGTTCTAGTGAGGTTCTCTCAAAGTTATGAACAAACATTCTTCCTGGAGCAATAACAGAATGTTGCTTTAAAACTATCGGGTCTTTAATAATCTTCTCAAAACGTTACCACAAAAACATTAATTACACATTGTTTGTTTTTTTCCCCAAAAACATTTTAGTTGGATGTTCATGTAACATTTTTTTAAATGTTACTATTTGTTTCAGAGAACATTCAAAAGTAACATTTCCATAATGTTAGCAAAATGATCAAATGGAATGTTTCTTAAACATTTGAAACAAACATTTAGAGAACATTCAGAAATACTGTTTCCATAACTTAAAGGGAATGTTAGTAAAACATTACTAGAACATATTTTAGTTGGGATTCTCTCAAAGATATGTCAATGGATTTTGATTAAAAGCCTGACATAAAATTTATAGTTAACACAAGTTCGAGTGATATTTATATTTTACCTACATAAAACACATCAGGAATCAGCCTTGTGATCTGTAAAAGCTTTTACTTGTCCTTAAAAGTGTCTAACTGTGTTGTCAGTACAATAAATGTCATCACAACAAACAAAGAAAACTACTTACTTGTCGCCACAGCCCTCATTGTGTTTATAATCGGCTCTTGCAAACTATTCTAACTCAAATTTTAAGGTAAAAATGTTTTTAAAGAAAGACTAGAAGAGTTGTCAGATACTTAATGTTTGTGGCCAGCTGAAGTCCATTTGAAGATCTATCCGTTCTAAGTAACATTAATAGAACATTCATTCAGAGTTATCTGGTCCTTAACAGTGTTCTTAAAAGCATTATTTTGCACATTGTTCATTAAAATTAGCATTTTTGAAACATTTTTTAAAAAATGTAACTACTCATTTTTAGAGTGTTCAGAGAACATTCAAAAGTAACGTTCCTGTAATGTTTGCAAAATGATAAAATGGATTGTTCCTGAGCGCTTTGCATTACCAAGAAAAAAACAATGCTTTTTAAGATTAAAAAAAAAAATGTAAAAAAAAAAATGGACATTTTAAATGTTTGGTGAACATTGAGGAATAATGTTTTCAACTTAATGGGAACATTAGCAAAACATTCTTAAAACATATTTTTGTTAGTTATTCTCTCAAAGTTATGAACAAACATTCTTCCAGTAACATTAATAGAAATTTAATTTAAAGTTTTCTGGTCTTTAATGATGTTGCACAAGAACATTATTCATACATAGCTCAGGGAGCTTATTTTAAAATGTTTTAGCTCATCTAACATTTTTTTTTATTTCTACTATTCAAGATACACTCAAAAGTAACATTCACATAATGTTTGCAAACAATCAAATGGAATGTTCCCTTAACGTTAACATAACCGATAAATAAGTTTCTAAAGCTCTACAAAGAAGTTTTGAATTATAACTACTGGGAACATTAGCAAAATGTTCTTATCATATCTAACCAAAACTGATCTGTTAGTGTACTGTGTGTTTACATGTGCATTGGAATTTCTCTTCAGAACAGAAAACGACGTAGTGATTGTCGCTGAACCTTGGGTAGCCACTTGTGGAGTCAGTCAGACAGCGATTTACTGCCCAGCTTGATCCCCATCTACTCCTCCATCATTTGGGCAGAATTACACGCAAGAATCTGCACTCTATCTATTCCAGACGTTTTCCTGGAAGCGACGCGCTTTACTTGCGGTTGGCACTGGCTTGAGTATTGAGATGAAAAGATCCTATGCTGCCCATATTTATGAACAAGGTCTCAAAGTTTTGTTTTGAACTCTCTGCCTGGTGCTGCTGCTTTATGTATAATAATAATTGTACACTCATGAGCAAAACCATTGCTGCATCAAATCGCAACTCTGAGACATTTTAATGAAAGTGGTTAGTAAACAGGTCATCCGCCCTAACCAGACGCTTAATGACGTGGTGTGTATGTGTAACGAGTCATTTGCTCTGTTTCAGATGGTCATGTTAAGCATCATAGGGCGCTCCCAAAAAGGTAAGGCAAAGGGGGCCGCATTTAGGCCAAAATCTCTAATCCCCGAGTTGGACATTGTGTGTTAAGTGAGCTGATTTGGTAGATATACATATATCTAATTTAATAATAACCTCATCAAAGGAACGTTTCCCAGGTTTTTATGGTTAATATGGTCCACTTTAAACACTGCGGTCAACGTAATATATATATATATTACTTTTTTTTTATTAGAGTAGATTTGCTTTTGATTTAACCCTGTAGTTGAATGTGTCTTTTTTTTGTTATTTTATCATTTTCAGCTAAACATAAAAAATTGGTGCAGAGATAATGTATTTTTATCATTTTCGGGTTCCAGTGTCCTGGAGCGTGGTCAATGGTTTTTGAATGGGTTTGTGATATAAAAAACCTGAAAACCAACTAGGTGAACACAAGCCACAAAGATACTTTCATTGTTGTATTTCATGTTTAACCATGAACATACATACACAGTAAACCCCCTATTTTGACTTTTTGGCTTGACACGTTTGAAAAGTGCACCGTAAAAAGGCAAAAGTTGAGAGAACTTTAAAGTTTAAGTCGTCAACCAGCTTCAGGCGGTTTTTGGTTTTTCTCAACTTGTTTGTTGCATAATTGAAAACCAACAAAGTTTGTTTTCACTTAAAAAATCTCCTTACATTTAACGCACATTACAAAATTGCGTTACTACTAGTAACTAGTAGTTTACATGTAACGAATTACGTAATTTAATAACCAAATAAATGTAACTGTAATCAGAGAAAAAGAAATGTAATTAAATTACAGAAAATGTCAAAGATTACAAAGGGGTTAAATCGGAATATTTTCACACACACCCACATACAGATTTAATTGATTTCTTTCCCAAATTGCACTGACTGCTCTAAAATATAACACACCAATGTAATTTTCCAGCTTATTCCATCACTGTTTTATTTCCTATTTGGGTTTATGTATTCGCTTTATTTTTAAAGACTGACTGTTTTTTCCAATACTGTTGTTTCCTGTCAATAAACTATGCAAAGATTTCATTCAAAGAACAGTATCATAGCTATTGACCTACATCTTGTAAATTAATTTTAAATCTGTATTTAACCTCAGAATGATCTCAAAATTAAAAGTCAAGATTTTTTTGTTGCTGTGTGCTTTAAAATAATTATTATAATCTTAATTCAAGTGATAGTCTGACAGTACTAATTAGTGGCTGAGTATTGTACAGTTAACCCTGCATGGTTTAAATGTTTGAAATGATTATCAGTTGAAAATCTTTTTGTTAGAAATTGTAAAAAAAAAAATGTTAATAAATCGAAATAGTTTACACTACTTATTACATTTCTAACTAGTAATCTGTAACCTATTCACATTTCCAAAGTAACCTCTCCCAAACACTGTTATATATGTTTTGAGCTTTTGACTTTTAAAATTTGTATGTATGCTTCAATGTTTTTGTTTTCATTGTGAAGATTTATTATCACGATGAGCAAAATATGTAAGCCAATCAACTCATTTTTGTTGGGCACAGAATTTTATTTTTTCTGCAATTAATCCTAATATATTTTAGTGAAAAGAAATCCTATTGGGTTTTTGTTGAGGGAATCAGATTGATGCAAACTTATGGGTTGGGTGCCTACAAAAATCAATGTATCTGCATCTATCATTTAGGTACTTTTAATTGAATCTGAATTAACCTTGACTTGGTTAGGATGCTGACTTTGGAGACATCTCACTAGATTTTGGAAAGAAAGCCATTCAGTAGAAGGAATTATTTATTTGCTCCTGTTTGCGCTGTAAGGCATCTATGCTAGCCGTACTTCAGATGAGATGTATTTGATGCTATGGAAAGCTGCTGATAATGGCAATGCACCGCCTGTGCGAGATGGAATGAAAGGGTGTGGGGATTACACAATTACTCCCACAGACTTGGTTATTGCCCTGCAAACTGTAATTACTTCTGACATAGTTTGGCTCTGATGCCGGGAGAGACGCCACAGGCATATTCCATTAGCGCTGGGCTTTTGGGGTTGGTTCTCCACCCTATGTTTGTTTTTTGACGTTAGAGGACGGCATGTAGTCTGGCTTTTGCTCACTTCTGTTGACTTTGCTTTGGAGTTTCTGTCAGTGATTCTCAGTAACGTGTTTTATCTTGGTTTTAATCGCTTACCCGGATTTTGAACACCCAGAGGAAAGGGTCAGGTGTTGTTTTCCAGTCATGTGTTATTTCTCACTGAGGTCTGGCCCCTTTAATGGCCTCAGCAGGTGTTCGAATGGACCGAAGCATTAACACGCTGAGAGAAAAATCCTCTAGAAAGAAGTTTGCAATGGGGGAGGTAATTGCCGGAATTCATTTCTCCTCCCCACCTTAAAAAATTTGTTAAAAATGGGCCTTCTGTGAACTAATGAGGTTTGTAAATCAATAGCATACACTTTTGTTCACAGCCATCTGATTTTTTTTTCTTCTTTTTTAAATAAAATGCATACAGGAATATACATGTTTAATAGTGGAATTCCTGGAGAAAAACTACATTACCCACAATTCTGCAGAGAAATATCAACCAATCAGTGAACTGAAACAAGCAAAGGGCTCCGCCCATGTTTTGCAGTATACATAAAAATATGTTGTTCTATATAATTTGATTATGCCATTTGCAATTCTTTGTGGGATTAAGTTCTTTCCCTCATTAAAGCTGTTAAATTCACAGTCTTTTGTCTGATTTTTTAACAATTCTTGGTTTAAAATAAAAAAAAATTAGTAGTAGTAATTTTACTGTAAAATGAAGTTATTATTTTTAATATTGTTATCACTTTATTATTATTGCAAAAAAGTCAAACTAAATATTACTATTGTAGTATTATAAATTATAATAATAACAAATAATAATTATTATTTATTAATTTATTTTGTTATTTTACTGCTGTAAACTAAAATTTTTACTATTTTAAAAATTTAAACGAAATAAATATTACTACCTGTAAATATTATTGAGTAAAAAAACAATGACTTTACTGTAAAATATTTATTATTTGTTCTCAACAATATCTACTTAAATACATTGATATATATATATATATGCAGTTTCTCAATAAACATAAAATATGCACAGAGTCAGCATCTTTAATTCAACCGTTTAATGTTTTCTCCATAGTTTTTAATTCAGTTATGTTGTTTGCGATGCTTTGCGCGGATTGTAGTTTCTTTCCCTCCTTAAAGCTGTTAAGTTCAGTCTTTTTGTTTGATTTTTAAAATACTCTTGGTTGTGATTCACATGTAGCTGGTTGGTTGTGTTCGTAGCTTTAAAAACAAAGACATTTTAAAATCCCTGTGGTGAAGAAAATTAATGAGAAACAAAACATGTGCTAACTCTAGTGACTTAATAAATTGCTCTAGCTCAGACGTCTTTCTCAAAGTTTATATTCATCCTCTTTAAAGCAACATGCATCCTACTGTAATAGCACCAGTGCTACTGTGCTCTTTATGTGCATGTTTAACGGCTGAGATGTGTAGTAGCGTTCCAGTCCGTGACTGACTCTGCTGAAAGACCCCCGTGTGTAATTGTTTCAGACGGGACAGAGCGAATGCGGGGGGCTCACTCTATAGGCCACAGGGCTTTCCTGGAAAAACTGTTGAAGTGAAGCAGATATAGGACTAATTGGCCTTCACCCGCTCCAGCCCGACTGCCTGCGGAGGCTTTCAGGAGTCCAGATGAATAACTCAAGCATGGGAAACTGTCTGGATGAGGCATTCGTTTTGTGTTCATGTGCATTTGGCATGTCTGAGAGCAAAACCAAATACTGTTATTACAGGAATTCTGTAGATCTTAAGTGCACAAAGATTACAAGCATGACAAGGAATTAAATCATAGATTAGGATGTGTACTCGCAGTCAGAGACTTGAGGGTGGACTCTTTTCATTTGAGACGGGAGGACAACAACCAGTACACTATTTGAGTAAAAAACTCTAATAGTAAGTTTCATGATAAAAATTGAAAGAAAGAAAAAATATATGCAAAAAAAAGCAAAATCTCCTGGTTTGTTGCTTGTTTGTAGAACTGCACAATTTTCCTAAAGGATTTTGATTCATATCCATAGGACTATGACTATGACTTTTAAGTAGTAGTATTAGTAATTTTACTGTAAAATAAAGTTATTATTCTTAATATTATTATCACTATTATTATTATATTATTGCTAAAAATGTCAAGCTAAATGTTACTATTGTAATATTATAGATAATAATAACATACATAATATTAATAGTAATTATTATTAATTTACCGTAAATAAATTAGTATTATGAAATAAAAATAAATAAATATTAGTATTGTAATATTATGAATTAATTATTATTATTAAATTAAATATTAAACAAAATAAGAACATATTACTATTGTAATATTATAAATAATAATAAAAATAATATTTGTACTGTAGAATTAAGTTATTACTACTACTACTAAATTAAAATTTATTAATTAATTTCAAAAGAAATATTACTATTGTACTATTTCCCTAGTAATCGGCCTTAAAAATATAATGATACCCTTTTAATTTAAAGTATAAATATAAACATTACAGCACTAATATTTATGGTTGTCTTCCTTTTCTTTATTTTAAAACGTAAAACCATCAGGTTTTGATTTTGTTAGAAAACTGCAGTTTAGCTCTTAAAACCCTAAAGCTTTTGTTCAACTTGTAAGATGAAAAAGTAAATGTAAAAAACATGTAAATGAACATATTGTGGTGCTTCACTCACACAACACAGTGCATGTATTTATTCAGTTAAATCACAACCTTTGCAATTTGATTATCACACTAAGCCATATCACAATTTATGTTTTTTTTTTTTTATTATTATTATTATTATTATTAATCCTGCAGTTCTAGTACAAAACACCCTATAGACTGCATTGCAACACCAAAACCTAAACACTGTGGCGGTCGATTTTGTACAGCCAAGCAACACTCATATTTTCCTTCCAAAAAGAAACACATATAAAAATCATTGCACTTTGTTGCACTGCACATCTGAGACAGCGATTGCATGTCAACACTTTGCATGTCAGCGTTTTTGTCCACTAGCACACTTCCCACCCCAGTGACGACACACATGTGGCTCCTCATGGGTGTGGATATGTGACTTCTAGGCAGAAAGTCCCATTAGCTCACACATTAAGGTTTGTTCGTTTCTATTTGAGTCAGAAGTAATTAATCAATCACTCATCCGTCCACTTAATCAATCAATGAATAAACAAACCCAACAAACACAATCAATACTTACAGTCAAAGTGAAGCAAAGAACATTCTTCTGTTGTTGAATCATGTGTTATCGTATGCGTGGAGACTATTTGTGAGGCATCATCAAAGCACTGGCAAAAAGCTTTACCTTGTCCTAGAAAGAGTCTGCATTTCCCATTCTGCTACCGAATAAAACATTTAATTTTATCTCACAACTCTGACTTTTTTCTTGGCAATTCTAAACTTCTTTTTTTCTCAGAATTGCATGATAATGCAACTCGCAACTGTGAGTTATCAAGTCAGAATTGCAGGATAGAAATTTAGCAATTTCAAGAAGCAGTCAGAAT
Source organism: Cyprinus carpio (assembly GCF_018340385.1). Lineage (NCBI taxonomy): Eukaryota > Metazoa > Chordata > Actinopteri > Cypriniformes > Cyprinidae > Cyprinus > Cyprinus carpio. The sequence goes on along the minus strand of NC_056597.1, from coordinate 24,399,795 downwards.
TGTGAGATATAAACTTTTCTTGCAATTCTGATTTTTTTATTGCAATACTAACTTTTTTCCTCGCAATTCTGACCTTCCTCTCGCAATTGTGAGTTTAAATCTCAGAATTGTGACATATAGACTTGCATTTCTGACTTTTGTTCTCAGAAATGGTTGTAAAAAAGCTCGAAATTATGAGTTATAAAGTTAGAATTGCAGGATATAGATTTGCAATTGCAAGAAATAAAGTCAGAATTGCGACATATAAACTTTTTTCTTGCAATTGCGAGTTAAAATGACTAATTCCGAGGAAAAAATTTTATTTCCTTCCAATATTTCCTATATAAGTTTTTAACTCAAAGTTGACTATAACTCACAATTACGAGTTAATATCAAGCAATTGTGAGAATAAAATTGTGAGATGAAAAGTTGCAATTACATTTTTTTTTTTATTCAGTGGCAGCAACAAGCTTCCATAGTAAAATGAAAAGAGCTACATAATAAAATAGGATGAGTTATTGTGTACAATACTAATAAACTAATAACCCAGTCTATCAAATAAAAATGCAGTATATATTAGTCTAAATGTTTTAATTGGTCTAATCTAAAATGCTTCAGTGTTTGTTTTTTTTTAGAAAATAAAAAGAAAAAGCTTGCAGAAAGTTTTGTTATGGCATCAGAGTGATAAATGTGGAATAGAGCAAACAGAAAGTACTTTCCCTGCAGATATTTACCCTCCCCTTACATCTTCTGTGTATGAATCACCCGTATCGCAGCATATTTCACACACAATGGCCTCATTGAGAGCAGCCGACGGTTTGCGCGTCTCCTCGTCATTCCCTCGCTTTGACTGCCGCTCCAGTTCATGCCTGTGGATTTCCAGAACAGAGGTCAGGCGCTCTGACTGACTGAGAGACAATCTTGTCCCCACATGCCAGAGAAAAAGAAGAATACTGCATTTAATTTCAGATGAAACACTCGCTGAGCTCCTCATCTGCACGTTCGGATCCGCCTCTCATCCTGAGCACCTGAACGCACCCTGACCTTTGACCTCAGACATGTTCTGGTCACAGTATAATGTAGTACCTCTTGGAATGTTGTTGCTAAGGTATTCTGGGTGGTTACTACGGTACTTCTATCCACCTGCTGAGGCTATCTGAGGCTGTTTCTAATTTAAAGTAGTTGCCAGGGTGTTTCAACTTAGTTTCTAAGGTGATGTGAATTGTTGTTGGGTGTTTTGTTTTGTTTTCAAGTACATTGTTATGCGGTTGCCTTGGTGTTGATATGTGGTTGCTAAGATGATGTCTATAAAATTTTATACATTTCTATGAAGTATTGAAAGTATTATGGGGTGTTTCCAGGGCGTTGCTAAGTTGCTAGTCTATTGAGAGTGGTTGCCAGACAACTTTCAAAAACATTCTAACTTATCTTTACTTTTCTCAAATTACACAAAGTACATTGTTATGTGGTTGCCCAGGGTGTTGCTATGTGGTTGCTAAGATGTTGCTAAGATGATGTCAGTTGCTAAGTTACTAGTCTATTGAGAGTGGTTGGCGGGGTGTTTCTACCCACTTTCTAAGGTATTGTGACTTGTTTTTTTTTTTTTGTTTTTTTTTTTTTTTTTTTTTTTTTTTTTTTCAAAGTACATTATTATGTGGTTGCCCAGGGTGTTGCTATGTGGTTGCTAAGAGGTTGCTAAGATGATGTCAGTTGCTAAGTTGCTAGTCTATTGAGAGTGGTTGCCGGGGTGTTTCTACCCACTTTCTAAGGTATTGTGACTTGTTTTTTTTTTGTTTTGTTTTTTCAAAGTACATTATTATGTGGTTGCCCAGGGTGTTGCTATGTGGTTGCTAAGATGTTGCAAAGATGATGTCAGTTGCTAAGTTACTAGTCTATTGAGAGTGGTTGCCGGGGTGTTTCTACCCACATTTCCTAAGTATTGTGACTTTGTTTTTTTTTTGTTTGTTTTGTTTTTTTCAAAGTACATTGTTATGTGGTTGCCCAGGGTGTTGCTATGTGGTTGCTAAGAGGTTGCAAAGATGATGTCAGTTGCTAAGTTACTAGTCTATTGAGAGTGGTTGCCGGGGTGTTTCTACCCACTTTCTAAGGTATTGTGACTTGTTTTTTTTTTTTTTCAAAGTACATTATTATGTGGTTGCCCAGGGTGTTGCTACGTGGTTGCTAAGAGGTTGCTAAGATGATGTCAGTTGCTAAGTTGCTAGTCTATTGAGAGTGGTTGCCGGGGTGTTTCTACCCACTTTCTAAGGTATTGTGACTTGTTTTTTTGTTTTTTGTTTTTTCAAAGTACATTGTTACGTGGTTGCCCAGGGTGTTGCTATGTGGTTGCTAAGATGTTGCAAAGATGATGTCAGTTGCTAAGTTACTAGTCTATTGAGAGTGGTTGCCGGGGGGGTTTCTACCCACTTTCTAAGGTATTGTGACTTGTTTTTTTTTTTTGTTTTTTTTTTTGTTGTTTTTTTTTTTTTTTTTCAAGTACATTGTTACGTGGTTGCCCAGGGTGTTGCTATGTGGTTGCTAAGATGTTGCAAAAGATGATGTCAGTTGCTAAGTTTACTAGTCTATTGAGAGTGGTTGCCGGGGTGTTTCTACACAGTTTCTAATGTGATGTAAATTGTTGTTGGTTTTTTATTTTTATTTTATTTATTTATTTTTTGTTTGTTGTTGTTATTCAAGCACATTGTTATGTGGTTGCCAGGGTGTATATTTTAACACATTTCTATGCCTTTTCTAGAGTATTATGGGGTGTTTCCAGGGCATGGCTAAATTGCTAAAGTGATATTAGGGTTTTTAGCATGTTCCTATAGGCTAATGAGAGTGGTTGCCAGGGTGTTACTACCCAGTTTCTAAGGTAATGTGAGTTTTCTTTTCTTTTTCTTTCTTTTTTTAACCAAAGTGCAATGCTATGCGATTACCAGGGTATTACTATGCAGTTGATAAGATTTTGTACGTGGTTGCTAGGTGGCTCTATCCAGTTTGCTAAGGCAGTCTGAGTATTTCAACACATTGCTATGCAAGATGCTAGAGTATTATGGGGTGTTTCCCGGGGTAAGTTACTATGGTTTATGAGAGTTTTTACATCATGTTACTACTGTAGGTTGTTGAGAGTGGTTGCCAGGGCATTATTACCCAGTTTCTAGGGCAGTGTGAGTTGTTATTTTTTAACTGTTATGTGGTTGCCAGAGTGTTGCAATATGGTTGCTAACATGATATCAGTGGTTTTCAGCACATGGCTATCCAGTTGCTATGGTAATTTGACTGTTTTTTTAGCTATGCAGTTGCTAAGGTGTGAAATCATTTAATGCTGCAGAAAGAATTATTGATGCAATATTTCAGTAAATGTGTCTCTATTACAAGCTATTAAGCCTTTGCCTTTCTTTAAAGCCGTGTTTTGTATTGTTGTTAAGAAAAATAATCCATTTGACTGTAAAATAATAATCATTTTGAACACCATTATCACCTCAACATTCATTATTTGGCTCGAGCACAAAAGAAAACAATATTAAAAGTCAAGAAGTGGTGAAATCTTGGCCAATGGGATGTCATTACCTCAGAATTGAGGTAAATGTTCAAAAACTTGTAAATGAATGATGCGAAATATTACAGCTCGCTAAGCCAGATGCCTGCTGATCCTAAACAGCCGAAAGCCACAACAAAGAAAGACAGGAGTCAGCAAAGAGCCGTTTCTGTGTGTTTAGCTAACGCTGCACCAAGAACCTGTCATTTAATGACTGAACACACTTCAAAATAAGTGTTATAACGATGATTACTGCACAACGGCATTGAGAAACAGCACGAGAGAGATGTGCATGTGGTGAAAAAAGTTCTTGTAGTGGGTTGTTTTTTTTGCACAAGCCTGTCTTTGATGGATTATTAATGTCTAGAGGATGACATCATTTATCTGTGTGACAGTGTAGATTTCCAGTCTTTGACCGCTGTGTTTCAGTGTGACTCTCCTTTTGATTTGTTTGACAGATTAGATCACACTCACACTTCACAACCAGCAGATTTAAAACGACAGCCAGAGACGAAATTCACCCCACACCCTTAGACTTCTGTCACATCAGTACATGTGCAGATTACTGATCTTGGTCTTAATTTAAAGTTATTGTGATTATTTTATTCTACTATCATCTCAACCAGACTAAAAATTGTAAGAGTTGTAAGATTTTAAAGCTCCATGTGATGAAAAAAAACCATGTCTCATGTAGAGACTATTGTTCCTAAAAACAATAGATAACGATACACATAAGAATAATATCCAATGAGTCTCTACAGCTTTATCAACACATTTTATACTCTTCTTCAATCTCATTTAATTCCTATGGGATGATCTTTTTTTCTTTCTTTTTTTTTTTTTTTTTTTGTAAACCAACAGATAAGATTGAAGTATAACAGAATAACAATTGATCATAACAGAAAAAAATCAACAGCCAGGGGAAAGATTAACAAACAAACAAATAAATAAATAAACTAAATATTCCAGCTAACAGTTTAAATGTTAATTTAAAAACACCTGCTCATTATTTAATATTTATACATCATTTAAAGATTTCTAACAATTTTTTTTTTCCCTGAGATGTTTCAGTTGCATGTTTGTCTAACAATTTTCAAATGTTACTTCTTGTTTCAGAATGTTCAGAGAACATTCAAAAGTAACATTCCCAAAATGATGATACAAAATGATACAAAGCAACATTCGCTGCATGGTTGCATAACTAAGAAAACACATTTTCAAAACATAAAAAAACTGGAAGTTTTAAACATTCAAAAATGACTTTTTTGTAACTTCATGAGAATGTTATAGAAATGTTCTTAGAACATATTTTCCTTAGCTGGGATAATAGTGTGTGTGTGTGTGTGTGTGTGTGTGTGTGTGTGTGTGTGTGTGTGTGTGTGTGTGTGTGTGTGTGTGTGTGTGTGTGTGTGTGTGTGTGTGTGTGTGTGTGTGTGTAAATGATGAACATCAGGAACAGGGATGAAATCAAATATTGTTAAATAATTCTGTAACGCAGCTAAAAGTAACAGAGTTGACCCAGTATACAGTTTGATCTTCAAGTCATTTATATGCTGTTACTGGCACAAATTACCCTCTATGAGATTGACTTGCTTTTATTTTGAGTTCACGAACAAGCATTGCCTACAGCGAACAGTTAGATTTTTATTGCAATTCTTGCTTTTCATTTCAGCATGTTTAGTGGTGAAGAAATGATACACTTCATCTTGAAGTATGAAGGTTTAAAATATAATTTGACACTTTTTTATGGCTCAAGTGCACGGAGGCGGTTCTAGGGATCAGCATAATGTCTATTGACACTTCTTTAATCACATTTCACTGTGAATGCATTGGTAATTGTGTGGGGTGATGCCAGAGAAAACATGCATCACATGGTTGAACGGCTTCATGTATGCTGGTAAAATCTCCCCGAACGTCTCATGAAGTGTTCGCAGTGTTTGAGATGTGTGTTTGTACGCTGGACCCCACCGGCTGCAGTGATGCATCATCTGGCAAGGTGTAAGCGTTCTGTGAAGCTGATGTAATGGCTGTTGGGATACGCTGAACGTTTCTGAAGTCATAATACAGTCTGAATGTGGACGGAGAACAAACCATCTGGTCATTCGGGGACAGACGGGGCAGCGCAGGCCCGCGGGTCACATGAACCGCTGCTCAATAACACTCGGAAGCGTGCAGATGTACAGGCCTTCCTGATGATGTCAAGTTCACATTAAAGTTCATTGTGTCTTTTTTTTTTTTTTGCAGGTGGAACATCTGCAGCAGCAACACATTTACACAAATCAACAAAGCGCTTAAGAATTTTATTCAGGGCCTTTTGTTTAATGCAAACCTCAGATGGGTTTGTGTCAGGACTCAGATTTCATAACAAGTGGAGTACGACAATTGTTTTTTGTACTTATTTTTTTTATTAGGATTGTGAAGGGAAAATAAAAAATAAAAAAGGCAATTGTGACTTTTTAAAATCTCACAATTCTGACATTATATCTCACAATTATTAGCAGTTTCTTCAGGATTGAGTGGGGAAAAAATGAGAATTGTGAGATAAAAAAAGAGAATTGCAAGAAAAAAAGTTGCAATTACTTTTTTCTTTTTCTTCTTTTTTTTAGGTCCCTTGGCAGAAACATGATTCCATTGGAAACAATGCAACAAGCAAAAAAAAAAAATATATTAAAATTAAATACAGCTAAACATATAAGACTCTTTTGTTGTTATGTAATAACAAGCTTTGTTAAAATTTTAAATCCACTAACTAAAAAAACGGTTTATTTTGTTTCAGTTATTTTAATGTTTACCTTAAACTAAACAGCAATGAAAAATGTAGCCATGGCAACTAGCTGAAAGTTAATGTGCATTTTGTTTAAAATAATGAAAATGTTTTCTATGGTTTTGGTTTCGGTTTTAGTTTTAGTAAAGGATAATAACCCTGACATGAACTAAACCTGTTTCAGCATGATGTGACCCTACAGCTTCCCTGGAAGAACAACTCATCCGAGAATCACATGATCAAATAGTCACATAAAACCATGTGCATGAATGATTCTCAGCATCAGGTTCTTTCAGGTTTTCAGTGGTCTCAGACTTGAACCCCAGTATATGTCCAGTGAACTTTTTCCAGTTAACAGTCCTTATGTAATATATGGGTGGAGGGCAAAAAATTAATTCCAAATTGTAGCTATTTGTCATTGCGTTCCTGGAGCATTAAAAGCAGATCCTGGAAAACACCGAAGTATAGAGAAAGAACCGCCAGTGACCTCTGAAACACGGATAAATGCTGAATTTATTGTAATAAGCTCTCGTGGAGCCTCCGTAGTTATGCGGTCTAAGACTGTGAATGTAAAACATTATATTTATTACTTGACAAAATGAAATAAAAGCGTTTATGCATTGATCTGTGAGTCTTGACGTCACTTCATTCACATGTGGTTTCAGCAGGAGACACACAAGCGTCTGATGTTTATGAAGATAATCACAGAAACGCCTTTGACTCACCGTCTCTGCTACTGTAACATCACCAGGTCAGTGACTGGAACGAGAAATGGCAAATGAGGTCAAAATGTCATGCATCACTAGAACTGTGTTTGTTTGCATGAATGAACGTTTGTATGAATTTTTCAAAATGCATTTCAAAGCACGGAAAGATGCTCAGTGTTTGTAATTTACTGTCATTGTCACATAATGAGCTCAGAAATCTTTTTAATGCTCCATACTACCAAAAAATAAAAAATAAACTGGCTAAAATATATTTTAAATATATGCAAAATATTTATTATATTAAATATATTAAATATTAAACATTGAACTCTTACAGTAGCCTACATTTAATTTGAATGCAAATGTAACATTGTTCATAAATGTGTGTGTGTGTGTGTGTGTGTGTGTGTGTGTGTGTGTGTGTGTGTGTTTGTGTGAGGGGAAGTTCGGTGTGTGTGTGTGTGTGTGTGTGTGGGTTGTGTGTGTGTGTGTGTGGGTGTGGTAGTGTGTGTGTATAGCTATATATATATATATATATATATATTATATATATAAACTGTATATATACCTATATGACTATTATTATTGAATATTGAATATTATGTATTGTAACATTGTTCATTTTCTTGCCTTAAAATATATGGAGGGCTTTATATTTTAGATTTATAGATATATTTATATTTACAAATAATCTATGTATATAAAAAATATATTTTACATAAAATACATAAAGGAAAAAAACAAAACAAAAAAAACATTTTAACAAATATATTTTTGGTCTTTTTTGCATATTCTGAAAATTATTTAATATTATTATTATTATTTTTGGATGTTATTCACATCATGAATACAAATGCTGGTCATTTTAAGACAGAGAGCTTTCCAGGTTAGCACTTTAATTTCTGTACATCTCTTATCTTCAGCACAAGGTTTTATACAAACAGGATCTGAAGGTAAAAGCGTCAGTGTTGAGAAACACCAGCAAACACACTGACATACAGTTAATGACATGAATAAATCAAATCTCAGGTGTGTTGCATGAGGGCTTGATAGCTGAGACTGATTTATGATATGCTGGAAATTACAAGCAGATTTTTCTCTGTAAAAACACCATACCACAGTAAAAATAATACATTATAAACAATAACTGATTATGTTATAAAATAATGCATATATTACTTATACAATATTACATAAAATGCTCTTAATCAGATTACAGTTACTTTTTTAGTGATTACATATTATGCACACAGTAAATTATTCATACAAATGTGTAAATCTAATACTCAGAAGTCAGAAAGATCTTTATTGCTTTCGCATATAACAAATTTGTTAAATTAATAGAATATCTTACTAACTAAAACTTCCATCATGTAAATTTTAATCAGTAACAGACTAAAATTTGTATGTAATCTACTAATTCTAGAACAGCAATAAACTATAAAATACTTCATTGCCATTCTATTAAATCATGATTTTGCCTTTATTCATTTCCTCTAAAATCTACTATGAATTGCCCAGGAATGTTGGAGCCTTGGATGCACTGTAAGTTGAATTGAGTGTAAGAGGCCACTCAGCGTTTCTGTGTCTCTGATGTACAGTGTGTGGTAGTATGAAGGGGAAGTTTGAATCTCTGCTGGATTTATGTTTCCTGTCTGGATGCATGTGTTTCAGTATGTCTGCAGATATAAGCTTTAAACAATACAGACCTGCTCCTCCATTAAAGACCCTTAAAGTTAATGTGAAGTCAAATGAAGCTCGATTACTCTCCTAATTCATGTTCCCGGCAGGGTTATTCTTCTTAACCAAAAAAAGTCACAATATAAGTCACTTAAAATGATAGCAACTGAAATAAAAAAAATAAAAATAATATTTAATAATATTAATATTAAAATATTAACACATTTTTGTATAAAAGTATAGTTTCATGTACTACAATGACTTAAACTGGAATAAAAATTAATACAAATATTTAAAAAAAATATTAAAAACATGACAACATTACTAAGACTTTAAAATGAAACATTAAACTAAAAATTAAAAATCTCAAAATAATTAAAAGTATTAATTAAAACTATAATTATATATAAAATTGTGTATAAAACTCTTAATTATTAATTAATAACTGTTAAGAAAACATTTAATTCATGTTACTGGCAAGGTTATAATAGTTAACTAAAAAAATTACTTACTAAATAAATTTTAAATTAAATATAAAAATGTATTTTAACTTATTTGTACCTTATAATTTATTTTATTTTAGCTATTTCTCATCTTCATTTAGTTTATTTGATGTGCTATAATAACTAAAAGTAAAAATGAAATAACATTTTATTACAGTGACTTCAAAAATGAGTAAAAATGACAGAAACACACAATAGAATTACTTAAACTTGAACTAAAAAAAAAAAAAAAAGCTATTAACAAAAACAATATTAAATTAGCTAAATTAGTTAAATTAGCTAAAACTATTGTGCGTGATTCATTAGAGAATGCTTTTCTAAAGGAATTAATGTGTCTTCAAAACCTTTCATCTTTTTATCTGAATACAGTATAATAATTTAACAAATCAGTCCACCATGGAAAAAAACTGAGTCCTTCACTTCTGTTTCATTCAGATTCGTCACATCATGGTTTGCGGATGCTGTTTCATGTTGACTACTGACTTGTTTTTTCTCCTCGTTTGAGAGAAACAGTTGAATGATGATATTTTTCCAGCAGTGGCCACAAAAATGAGGGGTTTTCCAAATCATTCACAGACTGTGGATTTGTAGTAGAAATACGGTTAGTAACACACAGGAAGCCAAAGCTAATAACGATGATGCTTAGGCAATAATGCGGTGTATTACTGTATAATGTGTAGCTCAGTCAAACAGAGTGACAAACTGCAGACGTTTCTCTTTTGCTGTAATGGTTTTCTTGTGTTTTTCTTGTCTTTTCTTCAAGTGAAGCTCCATGAAGAGCATCTGACGGCTTACTGAAGAACAAAAACATGTTCTAAGAACGTTTTGCTAACGTTCCCATTAAGTTATGTTCAAAATGTTTTAAAAACATTTTTTTATTCGTTATACGAGCGATAAGGAAACATTCCATTGTATCAATTTGGAAACACATGAATGTTACTTTTCGATGCTCTTTGAACGTTCTTAAACTAGTATGTTAGACAAACATTTAAGAAGGAAACCATTCAATAAATTATGCATAAATAATGTTTTTGTGGTAATAACATTTCTTCATAACTTTGAGAGAATCACAACTAACAAAAAAATGTTTGGTTAATGTTCCCATTAAGTTAATGAAAACATTATTTCCAAATGTTCTCTGAGCATTCAAACTGTCCAGTTTTTTTAAATGTTTTATATATTAGATATATACTTTGGTTAAGTGAACATTAAAGCGATAGATTCTGTTACAATTACCAAGCATTGTACTGCAACGCCTGAAGTTAAAAAATAATAATTTGTGTTCTACTGAAGAAACAAAGTCATCTACATCTTGGATGCCCTGTGGGTAAGCAGATAAACATCAAATTTTCATTTCTGGGTGAACTATCGCTTTAAGAGAGCATTCCATTGTATCTTTTTGCAAACATTATGGGAATGCTACTTTTGATGCTCTCTGAACGTTCTGAAACAAGTAGATACATTTAAAGAAATGTTTCAGAAAAAAATGTTACATGAACAATGTATAAATTATGTTTTGTCACATTTCAAGAATATTATTAAAGACTTTGAAAATGAATGTTAATGGAATTGGATTGTTCATAACTTTTAAAGAGCCTTGCCACTCAGTGTAACAGACATCTATCGCATAATGCATCATTTTATCATGTTAACGGTCTGTCTCATGATATAATTTAATCATTTTCTCCTTCTGCCAGCTGACACAATTCTTCCATCGTATATAAGGCACGACTCTAATATAGATGTTATACAAACGTTCACATTGAATTCGTCCCCTGACTGTGTCTTTATACTGTAATGGATTGCATATGTCGAGTTATAGCTGAGGTTTACGTTTATGTTGTGCGCCGGTTTGCCACAGAATGATGTAATCTGGACTCCAGCACATGTGTTTCCAGAGCCAGCATCTGACGGCGATGGCTTTGGTTTCTCTCCAGACTGTCAGCATACAGCTTTTTCTGTGACTCATATTTTTATCCATTGTTATTTTTCCCACTGAGGTTCACTTGTAAAGTTATTTAGGTTTTTGTGCCACATAACAGACATCATTTAGTTTTTAACGACTATTTTCCACTCTTGACCCTTGAGTTGAGACTGTACAAAGCTCATGAATAATTAATGAGGGCAACACTGCCAACGTTCTGGCAAGGTTCCTTCAATGTTCTTCCCATAACATCAATAGAATGTTAAAAGTCATCCGGTCATTAAACATGTTCTCAAAATGCGCAAAAGCATAATTTATATAGTGATTAATGACCAAATTTTCATTTTGCTCTGTAGTAACCCTTTAAGCTGGGGTTAAAAAGGATGTGTTTTTGTGTGAAAAGTCTTATAAAGTTTTCGGTTTTCTGTTCATCATAACCAGTATCGTTATGACATTATCTTACTGTTCAGCAGCACAATAATGGTTCTTTTATATGGCAATAAAGGGCTTTTCTTTACATGAATGAATGAACCGTGGGATCTAAAACGATTCTTTGTGTTGGCTGAAACAAAAAGCATTGCTCATCCTTCAGAAGTCAAATATTTTGCTCTATTATCAATATATATCTGCAGTTTCATTTTGAGCATTGTTTACACCCATAAACAGCATAATGAGCTTAAAGCTGTGAAGCATGTGAACTCCTTTACCAGAAATACATTTGCTCACAGTTTGGGTGATTTTTAGGCTGTGAAGATGCAGGTTTATTTTCTTAACTAGTTATGATCTCAAACTTTTCTAGAAATCAGAAAATACTTCGCAAGTCTGCTTTAAAGCTACCAGGTAACAAGTTTAGGTTATTAAATAAACATTGTGGGAACATTGCCTGTTAGCTGGAACAATGGCAGATTTGAGCTCAATGCAGTGAAGAATAAATCACAGTAGTCGTCTATAAAGGGCACTTCTCACCGTTAAGCGCCGCTCGCTGTTACACCTCCGTACAGACGGTTCGTCCGGCCTGATTAGTGGTTGTTGTGGTCTGGCTGTGATTAGTGTTTCCTCATTAAACCGTCTGACTTATCGAGTCCACACTAGTGCCTGGCAGGGTGCACCATGGGAATGTGACAAGTTTGTTGGTTACATCTGTAAAAACCCAATAGGCTGGCAAAAGGTGACATGCATGTATTTTACTGGAAAGAAATGTAGTAAATTTGACTCTAACTGACTTTGAATTTATTATTAGTTTATCTAGCTCTATTATATATACATGTGTAAAAGTTCAAAATAATTATGATTTTTATGTCTTTGAAAGAAGTCTCTTCTGCTCACCAAGGCTGCATTTATTTGATCAAAAACACTGTAAAAATTGTGAAATATTTGTACAATTTAAAAAATATTTTTTATGTGAATCTCACTTTTATTTTAGTATTATTGAGATACTGTTATATTTTAATTCATATTTTGAAACAGTTTTTATTTTCTGTTTTTTTAATTTACTTTTTACTTATTAGTTAAAGTTTTAGTAATTTGCTTTTGTCATTTCTAATAGCTTTTGTTTATATATATATATATATATATATATATATATATATATATATATATATATATATATATATATATTAGTTTTGGCAGTTAATATTGTCACAGCTGGTTTAAACAGGCCATAATTCATAATTCAGCACATACTGTAGCTGTGATGCTGAACGCTGAGCTGTGACATCACACTGTATGAATCTGTTCAGATTTATTCATCACTGCATGCTTGTGTTCAGGTGAGGGTGGGACAGTTAAAGCGTGGGGTCGAGGCAACATTAACAGAGATGTGATGAAAGGAAAGAGAAAAGCAGTCACTCCTACTAAGTCAACATCCCGTCTAATAAGTCTGTGGAACTCTGGCCCGTTTGGCCGCCGCTAATCAGCACTGAATCATTTGAATAACAATTCAACCTTTATTTTTCTTCTGTAGCTCACTTTATTTCAATAAGAAATGAGTTCTTTGGTGTTGTGAGGTATTTGGGGAGTACTTGTTATAGCGTAAGTGTTTTTAGGAAGTGTTATTTAAATGCAATTGCTGAAGGAGTGTTTTTTTATTGCTTTTTTTATTCCAGATTAAAGGATTAATCAAAGGATTATTTTTGAAAAAAGTTTGTGGTTGAAACAATGTAACTTGTTAGAAACCAGCAGCTGGGGTATATTTAATCAATATGATTTCACTTGATTGAATCGCTTTGGATTTGATTCACTGAAGTGAATCGTTCAAATGAACTGGTCTCTAACATGAATCAGACTTCTCAAGTTCATGTGACACAGAGGTTCATCTGACGCTGTTTGTCCCATTGTTAGTATCTTTGGCTTCCTATACAAGCTGTATTTTTCCTGTGCATGCACAGTTAGGTAAATGGCGAATATCTAAATGACTTTTTGAAACAAAAGGTTAAAGTTTAATAAAAATTCTTCATAAAATTAAACAAAAGATCCTAGTAAAGAAAAAAGTAATTCAGAAAGCATCTTAACACATAAAAGGGTTCTTAAGGTCCAAAATTGTTAGGAGTATGGACAAAGACTTTTAAGAGTCTTGAGAGTTTCATTAGAAGAGGAGAAAATGGACAAACATGAAGAAGGAGAAGAAATGTGTTGCACACAATGCATGACAGTGAGTTAAGAAGACGCTATTAGATCCTGCAGGGATCATGTTTGGGACCGATCTTATTAGAGACACGCTAACATCTCCAACACTGAGCAGAAATGCCATAGTGCCAGAAACTGAAGTAATCACTACATTAACTACATGAAGATATTTGGCAACTGGAAAAATGCAACTATGCAGCAGTGAAGATTTGGGTCTGACACAACCTTCTATAAGCAAAGTGATCACACAAACAATTACAGCACTTTCAGAACCTTATTGTGTAGCTGTTTGTTTCCTATAAAATATGTTAAGTAAGACAGCATGGTAAATCAAAAATAAAGAATATATATACATATAAAGTGTGTGTGTGTGTGTGTGTGTGTGTGTGTGTGAGAGAGAGAGAGAGAGAGAGAGAGAGAGAGAGAGTATGGTAAAACAGGAAAAATTACACAAAGTGAAGGCTTAAAATAGACCCTACTCTTAAAAGCGCTCTTTATTTCCTTCTTGGACAACCAACCAATCACAGTCTTCAAAAGACTGTGTGATGCCTAGCAACGGGGTCAGCCCCGCCTCCTCACTAAGATAAAAGTTTTGGATTTTTCCTCGCTCAGAGTTGCTCTCAGATTGGTCCTGAATCACTTTTAAGCTAAGACTCCTAGTTAGAAAAGGTTAAGCTAAATTAAGAGCTTTAGATCTTGCACAGCTGTGTGTGTTATATCATTATTCTGACCTGGGCTCTTTTCTACCTGCGCAGCAGCTTCCAGAGACGGCTTCCCTGGTCGCACCTGGAACACAGGTGTGAAACACACACACACACACACACACACACACACACACTGTCCCTGCAGATCCGGGCCGTTCCTCCAGTGCGTTCACATCGTCCGTGAACAGCAGGCCAAGATCATTGTTTTGGCCCAGTTCATTTCCATTATCCAAACATCTTGACACTCAGGACTGAACTCATTCCCCACCCTTCGAGCACATCACACAACAAAAGCGCCAAAAACTCCTCCAGCTCTTTCTAGAGCACCAAATCTGCATTTAATGGCTTTTGATCCACATCTGTTTGTTTTTTAAATGACATTTTAAGTGTAGTTTAAAAAGTTTTTGTGTAGAGGATACATATAAACCTCACAAAACACAAAATACTTTGAAATTTGAGTTACATACAGAAACATAAAAGAGGAAAAAACACATTAAAACATTTTACATTAAAAATGACATTAACAAATGAAAATAATTAATATTAACAAAAATAGCAAATATGTATAATTAATTGCTATGCTAATAATTATAAAATTAATTAAAAATAATACTAATAATAATAATGAATTGAATAGACATTGACATTTAAAAAAATTGTGTCATTTTTTTCTAGACTCCAAAATGTTATTATGTAGAGTAAAAGAAGGGATAAATAACACAAAAATATTTTAATTATATTTAATACTTTAAAAACAAACACAAAATATTTTAATTTTTCATCTAAATTTGACTCTTTACAGTCTTATCACAATATTTCATAGTTTTGAAATTGAATGAATAAGTTAATAAAATAATAGATTTTTTTTTTCTAGCCAATCAGAAATGCTCTCTACCTGTCAGTCATTGTGTTTGCTGGCTCCGGATTGGCTAACACGTTTTTAAGCCCATTGTTTTGGAAAGACTTATTCCACATAGATTTTTCCACATTACAATGCAAATATGAGCCAAATTTGGACCATTAGATTCTTCAGCCTAACATTGACAGCACATGCGTCTAGATCTGCATGCATTCATTCAGCAGATCATTTTATTTATCCAAAGTGACTTTGAGAGTATAAACACTAAAAAGATGAGTTGTGTTGTGTCTCCTCTAGACTTCTGTGTGGGGTTTGACGGACACAACATGAGCGATCTCTCTGAAAACACCATGTCTCCGGTCACTGAGTGTCTGGTATTTGAAGGGTCTGCTGGTGTGTGTGTTTGTGAGTGTGTGTCTCTCTCCAGGCGTGAGGTGCTGGATCTGTCTGCTCGTGTGGATCGTCTGGGCTCGGTGGCGTCTGGCCCTGTGTCTGCTGCTCGTGTGGATCGTCTGCTATTTCTGCATCTGGAAAGGAGTCAAATCCACCAGCAAGGTAAACGCTGTACACAAGAGTGAGCACTGCTAAAGTTTTCATACCATATCATGAGAGGAGACCCTCCTTTATACGCCTTTTGTGAGAGCGCAATAAATCTGAGGCATATTTTAATCGACTGTGATGCTTCAACTTAGGAGTGAAAATGAACTTTAAAAACTACTTGTTTACTGGTCGAGACAATCCCAGCCAGCAAAAATATGTTCCAAGAACTTTTTGCTAACATTCCCATTAAGTCATAAAAAAAAGTTATTTCTGAATGTTCTGTAGACTTCCAGTTTTTTTTTTTTTTTTTTTTGCATTTTGCACACATTATGGGAATGTTACTTTTGAATGTTCAATGAAGTAGATACATTTTAAAAATATTAGAACTAAAACATTTCAAAAAATGTTGCATGAACAATGTATATATATCACTTTTTGTATTTTTTTGAGAACATTATTAAAGACCAGATAACTTTGAAAAAACATTTGGTTAACCTTACTAGTTGAGACAATCCCAGCCAGCAAAAATATGTTCCAATAACTTTTTAGTAACGTTCCCATAAAGTCATTTAAAAAAAAAAAAAAAAATATATTTCTGAATGTTCTCAAGACTTCCAGTTTTTAATATATATATATATATATATATATATATATATATATATATATATTTGTTTTTACTTTTTTTTTTATCATTTTGCACACATGGGAATGTTACTTCTGAATGTTAAATGAAGTAGATACATTTTAAAAATATTAGAACTAAAACATTTTTAAAAAATGTTGCATGAACAATGTATACATATATATATATATATATAATTTCATAACTTTTTTTTTTTGAGAACATTATTAAAGACCAAATAACTTTGCAAAAAACATTCGGTTAACCTTACTAGTTGAGACAATCCCAGCCAGCAAAAATATTATGCTATGAAAATGTTATTTCTGAAGGTCTTCTAAATGTCCAGTTTTTAAAATGTTTTCTGTGAATGTTAAGGAAATGTTCCATTGTATCATTTTGCAAACATTATGAGAGTGTTACTTTTGAATGTTCTCTGAAACAAGTAACATTAATAAAATGTCCAACTGAAATGTTTTCAAAAAAAGTGTTCCATAAACTGTTTTTGTGCTAACATTTTGAGACCATTGCCTGATAAATTTGAATGAACACTCTTGAATGAATGTTCACGGAAGAACGTTTGTTCGAGAACATTCTGAGAACATTCCCCGTTCGCTGGAATCCCGCTCTTCTCTATCTTGTCTTATTGTGAATATATCTGTATGCTGAGTGTCTCATTCAGGTCCTGGTCTGGCGTTCATAGCGTCCATGCGTGCCGCAGCTCTGGGCCGTGTGTTTCTTCCACATGATCCTGATGCTGGGTTTGGACACTCAGGTGTGTGTGTGTGTGTGTGTGTGTGTGTGTGTGTGTGTGTGTGTGTGTGTGTGTGTGTGTGTGTGTGTGTGTGTGTGTGTGTGTGTGTGTGTGTGTGTGTGTGTGTGTGTTTCAGATCTATGATCATTTCTCCTGCAGTGGAGCCAGTCTGCTGCTGCTGTCCGTCTGTCAGTCTGTGGCCATCGGATGTATCTACACACACACACACACACACACACACACACACGCTCATTAATATCATATCAGTATCAATAGCTGCTTTAAATAGTTCCCTGAAAATCTGATACATCACTAAACCTTTGATAAGGAACAGCATGTACATACAGCAATGACGATGAGATTTTTTTATTAACAATTATTTATGAGTTAAATGTGTGTGTTTGTGTATCTGAGTCTATTTGCAGGGAAAATGTGTTTTATAATGATGACAATATTTTTCTGTTTGTCTATGGGGAAAATTTGTTTAATAATGTTGCAAAAGATAATTTTTTAGGGCCATTAGGAGCTTTTGTTAGTTTGTCTGTTTTTTGAAGTCTATGTTCAAATATTTAAACATAGGACCCCAATATATATTTACTTATATATTTACGTTTATACTAATATATATATGCTTTTAAAGTTTTTATTAATTATGTATATTACTATTACTATTACTACTATGTATTACTAATGTAATATATAAATAATAATTATATATTATATGCATTTATGAGTGTGTGTGTGTGTGTGTGTGTGTGTGTGTGTGTGTGTGTGTGTGTGTGTGTGTGTGTGTGTGTGTGTGTGTGTGTGTGTGTGTGTGTGTGTTAATTTTTGATTAGTAATATGCATTGCTAAGAACTTCATTTGAACAACTTTAAAGGTGATTTTCTTAATATTTTAATTTTTTGCACCCTCAGATTCCAGATTTTCAAATATTGTCCTCCTAACAAACCAGACAAATGTGAAAATTAGAAATGTTGGCAACTAACTGAAAAAAATAAGTTTAAGTACTAGAATTGCTAGAACTAAAACATAACTGAAATAAAAAAGAATAAAATTAAAGGCAAACTAATAAAAAAATTATAATAAAAATAAAAATGACAAAAGCAAATAGAAATTACTGAAACTTAAAATTTAAAATAAACTGTATTTAAGATAAAAATAAAATAGAAGCTCATTCAAAATAATAATATAAATACTATAATAGTATATAAGTAATACTAAAATATCTCACTGTGAAACTACTTACATATATATCTGAAAATAAGAAATAACAATCGAAATTGTGATAATAATAATAATAATAATAATAATAATACAATCAAATAATAATATAAATACTATATACTATAATATTATAATAATCCTGATTCACTGTAAAACTATGTATATATCCGTATATTCAAAATAATAATAGATATGATGATGATGATAATAATAATAAATATAATAATAAAAATAATAATAATAAAATCAAACAAATAATAATATAAATACTATAATAGTCAAAAAATAATACTAAAATAAACCTGATTCACTGTAATCCTACATATATATTTTTATATTTAAATATTCAAAATAATAATAATAAAAAGGATAATATAAATACTATAGTAGTATAAAAAAATACTAAAATAACTATGATTCACTTTCAAACCGCTTAAATATTTATATGATTTTTTTTATTTATTGATATGGTTTAAATGTTAATAAAAAGTTATAAATATATATATATATATAAACACACACACACACACAATACCTTAACGGAACTGTAATTCATTCCCTCATAAAAGGGTTGATGGAGAACATTTAATCACAAATCCGCGTGGTTTCAGAGCAGCTCTCTAGTCCTGTAAGCCACACTTCATTGTTTAGTGAATGACTTTTGTTTATGTTCGTGGCAAATAAAATCCCTCACGCAGACAGAGAGTCTCGAGCGTCTGCCTAATAACGTCTCGCTCCTGAATAACAAGCCATTCATGTGTTCCTCACCGCCGACAGATGAGCACCTTTCTGCGTTTGACCTCTGACCTCGGCACAAAGAAGCCCAAAGAGCCACTTAAGGACATGCTGTAATTGAGTGAAACTAAACAGATCTGATCTAAAGAGTCCAGCATTTGCTCGGATACCAGACTGCAGTGTAAGAGTGAAAACCCCGAGGTACAAGAAACTCTTTGTTTAATAACAAGCAATTAGAGCTTCACTCTCATGTTAATCTAAGTATATACTATGTGTTCTTCATATGCATATCTTCTAAATGCATGAAATATCTCTACTTTTGCATCAATCTGTGCACTTAACTGTGCGAATGAACCAGCTGAACACTTTTTCTTAACTCAAGAGAAGATATTTTTCAACAAACATGGCTTTAAGATTTGTTTTGTTTTTGTTTTTCAATTCAAAAAATATAATTGTTTTGTTATGCATACTAAGCAGTAGTAGTTTTCCCTTCTGAAGAGCATCAGATGCGGCATGCTGACTACTGACGAGTGTTTGCTCATACTGTAATGGGATGTGTGAAAACAGACCAATGTTTCTTAAAGAATATGATCAAATGAATCTCACAATGACATTGTTTTCATGATAATTAGGCATGTTTTCCTCCAAAAAATATGAATGCAAAATATTTTTTAAATTCTCTTTACTGAAGTGCATTTACTTTGCTTTTTGGTAACTTCCTTGTTGTTGTTGTTGTTGTTGATGATTTCTGTCATTTTTGATAGTTCTAACTTTTTACTTTCTTCTTTTTTTTTCTTTTGCAGTTCTCTTTTTTTTTCACTTTTTCCCCTAATTATTGTTGTTTTTGGTGATTCTCATTGTTATAAATTAAATGACTTTTATATACAATGACAAAAATTTAAATAATATGAACAAATACTTTCATATGATTTTATCTAATAATCTATTTGTTTGTTTGTTTGTTTGTTTGTTTGTTTGTTTGTTTATTTTTTTGGGTGTGTAAGAATTTTGGTGTAAAAGTGTGTTAATTTCATGAATAGAAGTCACAATGCAAAAAGACTTAATGCTACTAAAAAATAGTCTCAATTTTCTTAAATCAAAGGAACATATAGTTGTTTTTTCCTGTGATTTTAGGTTTAAATATGACCTATATGCATTCTTAACAGGCTTTGAGAGACTGCAGGCTAAAAAAATGTGTGTAATGTTGCTGAAGTAGGTACAGCATGTTAAATCATTTGTTTATCTATTCATAATAAATGTTTTATGTTTATGCATTTAATGCATATGAAACTAATAAAGTAAATTATGTTTTTGTTTCATAATCTGTTACATAGTTATTACACTAATGCAATAAACATCTATGATATTCTCTGTATTCTCAGATTCATATCTAAAGTGAACAGATGACAGAATCAGACGAACCCTGAAAACAGACACCTAATCGACAGATATTGGGATTCAGTGTACTTGGTTATTGGTTTTTATTGACAGTGTCAATAATTATTTGTCTTGTGGTGCAAAAGGACAAAGACTTGTTTGTAAAGCATGTAAAATATACCTTAAACCTCTGTGGTTTTGTATTATGAATAAAGCATGCTGGGACAGAGCATAACAGATGGGCCGCACAATAACTAGAAGAGCCTCTTAGCACTCTTGTTTTATAAATGGATTCATTTAGTGCTGTTGGCTGTGTGTATGTATTGTGTGTGTGTGTGTGTGTGTGTGTGTGTGTGTGTGTGTGTGTGTGTGTGTGTGTGTGTGTATGTGTGTGTGTGTGTGTGTGTGTGTGTGTGTGTGTGTGTGTGTGTGTGTGTGTGTGTGTGTGTGTGTGTGTGTGTGTGTGTGTTCACACAGACGGTCAATATGTGTGCAGTCTGCGCACGTGTTCATGCACCCGTGTCTATATGCACGTTTTGATAGTGTGTGCTCTATATTTAGAGTGCATTTGATGGCTTGTGTGTGAGTGTGTGTGTGTGTGTGTGTGTGTGTGTGTGTGTGTGTGTGTGTGTGTGTGTGTGTGTGTGTGTGTGTGTGTGTGTGTGTGTGTGTGTGTGTGTGTGTGTGTTCATATGGTTGTGAGTGTTATTGTGTTCAGTGGATGAAGATTATAGCTGATGCTGTTTGATACACATACTGAAAAGAATGTATAGCCTGAATGCACTGCAAGTTGCTTTGGATGAAAGCGCCTGCTAAATGCATAAATGTAAATGTAATGTGTTTGCTACAGTAAAGCATGTTTGGACAGAGTCTGGGGCCATTTATATAAATGCCATCATTTTTATATGATGATATATAACAATTTAGGCCTATTAACTGTTAAAAATTATGGTAGAAATTTGACTGAAATGTTGAAACACTATTATTTTTTTTTATTATTTTTTTTTTACTGGCCTTCATTCTCAGTGCTTAGTAAAAAGATGCTATTGAACATATATTTAAAATATACTTTAAAATATTCTTTATTGTTCTTACATTCATTTGGAGATTGAATGTGATAATATATTTATGATTACAAATTTTTATTTTAATATTAGGTGCAATTAATCGCAAATACAGGAAAATGTGCAATTACCTTTTTTTTTATTAATTGACAGAACTAATATATTTAAATACATGTTTTGTTGATGTACAGTCTAATGCCATTTATAAAAATGCCATCATTTTTATGTTATGCATACATATATAATAAAATAAAATCACAGTTTCCATCAAAATAGCAAGACGCAAATACAACAGTAATACTGTTCTCAACAGTAATAATAAGAAATGTTTCAAATATATTATTTTAAATTGTAAGAATTTCACAAAATTACTGTTCTTACAGATGACAGACTTTTCAGAAGTTCAGAGGCAGAAAAATAAAAAAAGTTGTAAATAAAAAATATATGTTGAAATGCATTAAATGTGAATGTTGTATTTATTTATTTATTTAAGATTCAGTTTTTCAATTTAATAATACACTTTTAATTTCACAACTAGTGTTACAATTAAATCTAAACTACAGCTTAGCAACTGTAAAGCTCTCTCATTCGTGTTAACTTTTAACCAACAGCCCAGATAAAAACCTAAATAAGTTGACTATTTTCGAGAGCACTTCTGCTGTTTCACTATGATTTATTTTGTGGATGCACTAAAGACATGTCCTTAACCTCTGTGAACAACTCAGCTTGTTTTGACAGGAAAGCCTGCGAGTAAAGCATCGCGCTCATCTTAATCTCTTGAATTTGTTGGCAGGTCAAACCCCGAGCCGAAGGTGAGCCGTGGGTTACTGCAGTACCTTTAAGATCCCTCAGCATTTATCACCCGGCCCGCGCTTTCTCACATCGCTCCGACCTGAGCAAACATCCGCCGACCCAATGGGACTCCAGGATCACAACATTTCTCACAAACCGCTGACAGACAGCTGAGAGGGAGAGGTGCCTCTTCACGACCCGATCATAACCGCAGCAAAAACAACAAGCCTGACTGCAAAGCATCTGATATTAACTCCAGAACGGCTCTGGACTCTCTTTACTTGAATGTAATATGTCCTGCTCTCATCATGAGTGATTCAGCAGTGACAGCCTTGGTAAAAAAAGTAATACATTTATTTCATACTAAGTATAGTTCAAATCTATTAATAGTTACTTTAGTACCTTTATTTAACCAGGAAAAGACTCACTGAGATGATAATGTCCTGGCCTAGATAGGCAGCCAAGTTTGCATATACAAATAAACATCATACAAACATGCATTACAAAACCAACATATAACCTGTTAAAAACAATTACACACCGTTAAAATGTTAACTTGATTACATAATAAAGACACCAAGTTTTGTAACTTCAGTATATATCAATATATGCCTTATATATCAACACATGCCAATGCATTTTCCTCCGAGTTCTACTCTATGCAACTCTTTTATATAATTCACAATGAAGAGTTAAAAATGTTTACAGTCAGTTATAAATCAAAACAATAAACGATAGTATCATCTCTGTAAAAATGGAACCTTGCTTTATCAATATTAAATATTTATCAATATTTATCGTTTTTTACATTTGATGAAATATTATTTTTTATATATGCATGTAGCAGATGCTTTTATCCACAGTGACCTACAAAAGAGGTCAAAATAATTACTTAAATCGGGGTTTGATTCTCAGATAAACTTGTCAGAAGACTTGATATACAGTATAGAGCACAAGTCATACACATTACTTTTATTTAAAGCACCCATCCCCATTCACTTTCATTGCACTGAAGTTTGGAATAATTATGATTTTTTAATTTTTTTAAAGAAGTCTCCTTTGCTCACTAGGGCTGCATTTATTTGATCAAAAATACAGTAAAAAAGTGAAATATTATTATAATGTAAAACATCTGTTTTCTATGTGAATATCTGTTAAAGTGTAATTTATTTCTGTGATGTGCAGCTGTATTTTCAGCATCATTACTCCAGTCTTCAGTGTCACATGATCTTCAGAAATCATTCTAATATGATGATTTGCTGCTCAAGAAAACATTTCTGATTATTATCAATGTTGAAAACAGTTGTGCTGCACAATATTTTTGTGGAAACTGTGATACATTTTATTTTTCAGAATTCACAGCTGAACAGAAAGCTCAGAAGAGCTGCTTTTATTTGAAATAGAAATCCTTTCTAACATTATAAATATCTTTACTTGCACTTTTGATCAATTTAATGCGTCCACAGTGAATAAAAGCATTAATTTTTTACATTGCCCAAAAATCTGAATGATAATGTATCATGGTTTCCATAAAAAATGAAGCAGCACAACTGTTTTGAAATTGAAATATTACTGTTTTATTTTTTGTTTTTTCAAACAAATGCAGTCTTGGTGAGCAGAAGCGGCTTCTCTGAAGGTTTGGAAGGACACGATGGTGAGTAAATGACAGAATTGTTATTTCTGATTCATTTCGAAGGAAGTTGTGTTTAAGCAAATGCACATACAGTATGTGAGGAGAGAGAGACTCTAAATATTCCCTGTAGCCTGTGTGTCTGACAGCTCCTCTGGGAAACACTATGAAGTGTCTCAGCTCCAGTAAACAAACACTGGGCAGGAGATCCATGAAGTGTCATTCCTTAAATGAGAAGCAGAATGTACTTTGGCTCCGCATGCGTTTTTTTGAATAGCGACTCATATTACACAACACCCAAATCCAGCGACTGACAGCGCTGGCACAAACCCACCAGAGCGCCTAAGGATGTAATAAATATTCTCTTAATGCCACATAATGCTGAAAATCTGTCAGATATGCGGGCGTGAACGTACATGCTGATGCTTTTGTTCCAGTCACTGACACTGGAGCTTCTATTCTGGATGCAGCATGAATTATCCATCACCTCAAAGCCCAGGTCATCATACGTGAGTCTGGAGAAGAAGAAAGTGCCTTATTCAATAATTAAAATAATGTAACTCAACGACAGCAAGCTACAGCTTTGAAAGCTTCGACGTCTATCATTTACTCAGCCTCATGTCGTTCCAAACCAGTATGACTTTCTTTACAAACAGCTCTGATTCTTAAATATCAAATCAGCATTATTTTAGTATCACTGAGATAATTTGATAGTTTTTTACACACACACACACACACACACACACACACACACACACACACACATATATATATATATATATATATATATATATATATATATATATATATATTATTTCCATAGGTTTTTTTTTTGTTTTTGTAATTTTTATTAGTTATATATATTTTTAGTTATTATTTTTTATTTCATTTTTATATTTTTATTTTTATTTAATAATGTTTATTTTAGTAGATCAAGTTAAACTAAATTAAAATACTGCCTTGCAACTAGCTGAGATAATTTGATTTTATACATTTTGTTTTAATTTTATAATTTTTTTATTATTAATAATTAATTTTCATCTATTTTTTTGTTAAAGTATATATACTTTATTTCTTATTTTCACTTTTACTTATTTTAGCATGTTAAACTTAATTTAAATAAAAATTTGTATTGTTAATATTTTAATCAGTTTTTATCATTTTCATTTCAATTTTCAATTGTATGTTTTCTTTTTGTTTTTAGTAGTTTTATATATATATTTTTTTTTTTTTGTAAAATTATTATATATATATATATATATATATATATATATATATATATATATATATATATATATATATATATATATATATATATATATATATATATATATATATATATATATATAATAATTTTATTACAAGTAGCAAAATGCATTTAATGGTTTTAATTTTAGTTTTTTAGTTAACTATAATTACCCTGAATCAAATTTTGCATGTTCTACATATTCCAAATTCACTTTCATTATATGACAAAGAGCAGCATGAACTTTGTGCTAAACTTCTATTTTTGTGTTCCACCGAAGAACGAACGTCCTGCAGGTTAGTAACAACAGGAGGGTGAGTAAATGATTGCAGAATGATCATTTCTGGCTGAGCTGTCTCTTTAAGCCAGTGTTGTCTGTGCTGCTGTTGTTGTTGATGATGATGATGATGATGATGATGATGATGATGACATCATAACACAGCGCTGGAATGAGGCAGACAGCAGAATGAACCCTCACTAGTGTGCACAATACTCAGTGCCTGCGGCGGCTGATGCACTTTTGAACAGGGTTTCCCAGAAGCGGATTCCCTGAATGATGTCACGTCTCTCTCGTGTTCTGCTGAGATTCACCCAATGCTGCATGTACAAAAATAACAACTGAACCCTTCAGATACGTTTCTCTGATGCCATCAAACCCATTAGACAGACATTATTGAAGATTTATCCCATCATCTGTAACAAATAGCATCAAAAGTGCATTACGCAATAGAGGATTCTGTTTGAGATCAATTGACAAAAGCAACAGAACAGTCATGCATTATATTTCTGCTCTTCTGAATTCAGATGATGCTTTGTGTGAGAAACAGACACCAATTGGAAAATCTAAAAATAAAATAAACCATTTTAATGACTCAAAAACATCAATCTATGACTTCTCTTAATGTTGTCTGTAAAAAAAAAATGTGCAGGTATTATATGCACCATATAATGAAAGTGAATGAAGACGGAGCTTGTTGAGTTCTGAAAAACACAAAAAACACAACTTAAGCAGGTTAAATAAAGAAGTGTACTTCCACATTTTACATGGAGGACATTTTAAACATTACCGATTTGTTTATAATCAGCTCTTGTAAGATCAGTGTGATGTTTTTGAGTCATTAAATTTTGTACGATTTTACACCAGTCAATTTTTCTTTTATGCCAAAAATCATTAGGATATTAAGTAAAAATCATGTTCCAGGAAGATATTTGGTAAATTTCCTATTGTAAATATATCAAAACTTATTGCTAAGAACTTCATTTGGACAACTTTAAAGATGATTTTCTCAATATTTAGATTTTTTTGCACCCTCAGATTCCAGATTTTCAAATGTTGTCCTCCTAACAAACCAGACATCAATGGAGAGATTATTTATTCAGCTTTCAAATGATGCATAAATCTCAATTTCAGAAAATTGACCCTTATGACTGGTTTTGTGCTCCAGGGTCACAGCTCTATGAGCTCTTATAAGATAAGGAAAAGTCCTCAATGATTCAGTTTTGTGTCTTTTAGAAAGCAAACAGAACATCAGGATGAAGAAACACAGCATTTCCTTGACTTTGCATTGATTTGCACATAAACACACATTTATAACACATGCCTTGTTCATACTAAGATAATGGTGTGTTTTCTTTACCCTATTACTAAAACCAGTTGACCTTACTAAATTTAAAGCTGATTTAAAAAGCCCTTGTTTGTGAAGACATTTTCAAGCATTTGGCCCCTAACAAAGATGAACCTGTACATTGAACACAAACAGAGAGAGAGAGAGAGAGAGAGAGAGAGAGATGGGAAATAATGAGAGGAGGAGGTCTGGAGTGGAGAGCGAGCGCAAAGGGGCAGGACTCTCTCTCTTTCTCTCTCTCTCTCTTTCTCTCTCTGGTGCTTTTAAGAGGAAACTTTGTGTTTTGTTCTCCAAGTTCACTTTAGTTCTCGCTCCTCTCTCATCCTGCCTTCATGCGTTTATTTCCGTGACGCGTGAGATGCGCACCGGGACTCATGGATCAGTCCAGCTCCAATTCGTTTTAAAGCTGCGTTTCGGATCGTAATGTTTCCAAAAGTTTTCTGCACCGGACTGAACTACATGGAATAATGTGGCGGATCATTTTGCTGTGTTGCGCTCTGGAGGGTTCCGTTGCGTTCCGTCCACCTGCGAACGCGTCTCTTCTCGCACCTGTCCGCGGCGTCGTGCGCACTGTGGACCGGATTTATCACGGAGGAGGAAAAGCCGGTTATCTTCTCTACATAGACGAGCAGCGCTTTCAGCTGGATATGGAGCGGGATGAGTCTATACTGTCTCATCACTTCGGTTTGAACGCAGACGCGCCGCCGCGTCGGGAATGCGTTTACCGCGGCACCGTCAACTCAAACGCGGAGTCGCTTGCGCTCTTCAATCTGTGCGGCGGCGGACTCGACGGGTTTTTCGCAGTGGATGACGCGCGGTACACTGTCACGCCGCTCACCCGAGCCGACGCGACGCGCGCTCTCCACTATTACACGCGCGAGAGCTTCGGTTTCGAAGCGATGCCCGCGCGGCACAGCTGCGGCACGCGCGACCGCAAAGCGCGGAACGCGCGTAGGCAGTTCGCGAAGCGCGACGCGCTGACGCGACGCAAGCGCTCTGTGTCCCGCGCGCGGCACGTGGAGCTGCTGCTGGTCGCGGACGCATCCATGACGAAGAAGTACGGGAAGGACCTGCACCATTACCTGTTGACGCTCGCGTCCATCGCGTCCAAACTCTACGGCCACGCCAGCATCGAGAACCCCATCCGCCTGTCGGTGGTTAAAGTCGCGATCCTGTCCGAGAACGAGAAGGGCATCGAGGTGTCCAAGAACGCCGCCGCGACGCTCAAGAGCTTCTGTAAATGGCAGAATCAGCAGAACCCTCTGGATGACGATCATCAGCATCACCACGACGCGGCGATCCTCTTCACCAGGCAGGTAAAAACAGAAACGCGCAGCAGCCTTGGAGAACTCTGTTTACATTGTGAGTGATGGAGGGACACACACGGCGTTCTAGTCAACTGCTTACACACACTGAGCCTCTTTTTTTTTTCAAAACTTTACACAAAATGCAAAATGCATCACATCTCTCTTGCAAAATGAAGCACTGCATTCTAAATACCACAAACACATCTCAGAAGCAAACATTTGCAAACACCAATTGTGGGACAAGTAAAGATTTCGTGTGTAAACAGTTGAAAAAAAAACTGTAATACCATGGTATTCCACCACTGTACCAGAGCAACCTACTACTGTAAGGTCATTTACAGTTTTTTTTAACTGCTGACACTCAAAACAGTAGAAGCACACACCAAATCTGCAAAACCATACACTAATTCTCAGCCTTTGACTCAGTTTTCCATTTCATAATTCACTTTGGAATATTCCTTGGGAATATCTTTAGCAGGAATATCATATCAAATATCAAAAAAGGAATGTCATTAGCTTTTTCAAGTTTTGATTATATTTATTTATTTATTTATTTATTTATTTATTTATTTTTGCATTTGATAATTTTTAATATCATCAAATAATAAGCTTTTTTTTATTTAAGTAGCAATTATTTTAATAGAAACTTTTTAGTATTATTGTATTAATTGCATTTTTAGTATTCTAATTATATTTTATTATAGTGAAATATATTTTGTTTAGCATGGTAATTAAGTGTTTTTTATTTTTAATATAATTAAATTGTGTTTTTAGCATTTTTATTGTTTAATTTATTTTAATAAAATTAAATATTTTTGTGTTTTTAGCATTTTAACTAAGCTTGTATTATTTTTAATAAAATTCATTTTCATTCTAGCATTTTAATTGTTTAAATTATTTAATTGTAATTTAATATTTTTGTGCTTTTAGCATTTTAATTAAGTTTAGACTACTTAACATAATTCACTAATTCAAAGTCATCCTTTGGCCCCGCCCCCTGATCTAGACATGATGATGCTACACATACAAAAAAACACCATAATACTATTTGGGAAGTGCCTTGTAGCACCATATAAATGGTACAGTACATGAATTTCATTACCAAGGTGCGTGTGTGTGTGTGTGTGTGTGTGTGTGTGTGTGTGTGTGTGTGTGTGTGTGTGTGTGTGTGTGTGTGTGTGTGTGTGTGTGTGACCAGGTCAGCTGGATCCGATCATGTGTAAATTATACTGTGGGAATGTCAGTCTCTCTCCCTTCCCGTTCCACAGTGAACTGTAAAATTATTTCCTTTGTTGCTGTTTTTCTAGGCAGGCGTCTTTGGTCCCCTGACTAGTGAGTGTCTTCATACAGTGTGTGTCTGTGCACATTCCTCACACGAGACGCTCTCGAGATCTGAGTGCCATGAGCCGCAGCAGAGAGCTGTCCCGGGCTGGAGACCACACTGGTTTCGCCCCTCACAGATCCCACAGTAAAGCGCAGGCTCCGTGCCGCTCGCTCAAACACCGCGCTTGTGGTTTGGAGCTTGTCTTGTTTCCAGACGAGGCTTGTGGTGCATGTAAGTCATGCAAGGTCTTGTTCACTGGAGCACTTAAAGTGCCAAAATCCTGCACTTCATCTGTAACTTTGTCTTGTTTTTTAGTAAAACTATCTAAACATCCTTAAAACCAGATCATATTGCACGGAAAGCAAGCTTTCAGATGTTATCCTGATTATCTTTTCAGCTATTTATTTAGCTCTTATTTTCATATAGTTTAACTTCATGTACTAAAGTCATTTCAACAAAAACTGAAATAAAAATTCTAAAAAAATTCTAAAGACTTTTAAAATAAAATTTTAATTTATTATTAATTTATTTTTTTGTGCTGAGGTAATAACTAAAACTAAAAGTAAAATAAAAATGTATTTAAAAAATAAAAATAATAATGACAAAATGCACAACATAATCACTTAAACTTTGAGTAAAATGACATTGAAAATACAAAAATATAAATAAATTGTGTATTTAAAAACCTATAATAGTTTCCCATTGTTTTTAGCATTTTCATTGTTTAATTTATTTTAATAAAATTTAATATTTTTTGTGTTTTTAGCATTTTAACTAAGCTTGTATTATTTTTAATAAAATTCATTTTCATTTTTAGCATTTTAATTGTTTAAATTATTTAATTGTAATTACATTTTTTGTGCTTTTAGCATTTTAATTAAGTTTAGACTACTTAACATTATTCACTAATTCAAAAATAGCAATGATGTGAACTAATTATACATTTATTGCATTTTTAACTATTTTTAATCTGTTAATGCTAATTTATAAACATACTTGTGTTTTTGTTTTTTTTTCATATTACATTATTGTTAATTTATACAACTTAAAATGTTAAAGATATACATGTATGCATAAATTCCCATTACCTTGATTAATGTATGCTTTTAAAAGTATTGATAATGCATTAATTAAAGTTAACAAACCTTATTCTAAAGTGTTATCAAGAAATCTTGTTTTGCGTGATGTTTACATCCATAGTTTTAAAGGAATAGTTTACACAAAACTGAAAATGTGCTCATCCCAGATAAGGATGAGTTTGTTTCTTCATCAGGTTTGTAGAAATGCAGCACTGCATCAGTGTCTCAGCAATGGATGTTCTGCAGTGAATGGGTGCCATCAGAATGAGAGTCCAAACAGCTGATAAAAACATCACAATAATCCACAAGTAATCCACAGCACTCCAGTCCATCAGTGAACATCTGGAGAAGACAAAAGATGAAACAAATCCAGCATTAAGACGCTTTTAACTCAAATACGAGTCTATAATCCATAATAACACATCCTCCAGTGAAAAAGTGCATCTCCTGTTGTCTCTCACATTAAAATCCAGTCACATATTAGTTTAGAGCTGTTTAAACGCTGCTTGATCTGTGCAGATTTCTCTCCTGATTCACACCAGAACACTTTTTCACTGGAGGAAGTGTTATTATGGATTATAGACTCTATGTATTTTAGTTAAAAACATCTTAATGCTGGATGTGTTTCATCTTTTGTCTTCTCCAGATGTTAACTGATGGACTGGAGTGCTGTGGATTACTTGTGGATTATTGTGATGTTTTTATCAGCCATTTGGACTCTCATTCTGACGGCACCCATTCACTGCAGAGCATCCATTGCTGAGACACTGATGCAATGACATATTTCACCACATGTGTTCCAATGAAGAAACTTTTCATTTTTGGCTGAACTATTCCTCTAACTATGTGACTAATTCCTCTAGCAGACCGGCATTCACTCCCTGGTGCCCTCGGTTGGCATCTGTAATTCCGCTGACGTCGTTTTCCTCTCATAAGAGCCACCACACCAGATTCCACAGAGACATAGCTTCTGTTGGCAGCGGTGTCTTTCCTCTGGCAGAGTGGAGTCTGACACACCTGGTGGCGTACAGTGTGTGTGTGTGTGTGTGTGTGTGTTTAAGAGTGTGTGGTTGTGAAGTACACCATGTCAACAAGCCATGATGGGCAACAGAATCCCACAGACACCCACTGAGAGCTCTGAACCGCCGCCAAACCCAAACACAAAGAAATGAAACAACCGAAGCATCATTTCCCCTCTGCTGCTGCTGCACAGTTCTCAAAGCCTCCTCTGCCTCATGACTAACACTGATTTAATTTTATATTTACTGAGCACAGCTCATCCAAAAATAAGAATCTGTCATCATTTTGTTTAAAACCTGTATGACTTTCGTTCGTCTGTGAAACACAAAAGAAGAAGTTTAGCAGAATGTTCATGCTGCTATCTTCTAAACAGCATCGTAAAATAGCCCATGCTACTTATGCATTATATTCTAAGTGAAGTCGTATGATGCTCTCAAAGAAGAAATGGACTGAAATTTAAGTCATTGCTCACTAATAACCTTCTTTGCAATAGCTGATAAATGTTGCGTTCAAGATACAACCCAGGTAACAAATTTAGGTTATAAAAACATTGTGGGAACTTGGCATCTGCGCTTGGCAGATGCTTTCATTCATTCAGGTATGCATTTGTTCAGTTCATGCATTCCCTGGGAAATGAAGGGCCTCATTGGGAATACATGCAACCTACAATTTTGCAAAAAAAATGTACCTATACATGCAGTTCACTGCAGTTTGCAAATGAATACATTTTAATGTTTGCATCACATAACCAGCTCCGTGTGTGCAGCTTTTCTGGTGTAAGCTTGCTCGGTAGCGCACCCGGCAAGCTTAAATTGCATGGTTGCAAATGTGTTTTTATCTCACATTTGTTTCGTTAACAGCATCGACTCATTTTAAAGTTGCAGGTAGGTTATTTTCAAACGCGATACAGTGTTAACCTTTTAGCGGCACCCACCAGATATTTCATTTCTGAACCAACGCGATATAAACGACAACCAATGCAATAAAGCATTGTCAGATTCATATTAATAGGTTTCAGATCAAACTGAAGGTGCTTTTAGTGCAACTGGCTGGACATTTAAATGTGCAAGAAGCAACATGGTATCATTTTACAGGCATGTTTTTCCAATGAACCCAAGTAGGAAATGTTGCTAGAACCAAATGTTATTTTAGTATTGATATACTATTATAGTATACTATTATAGATTTTATTTGTATATTTTTATTTTCCTTTATGTTAAAGTTTTAGTTATTTTTGTTCTGTTTATGTCAGTTGTCTTAGTATTTCATATATTTTTTTAAATATAGTTTTTATTATGTTTAAGGTTTTGTTTTATTTTTGTCCTTTTAGTTGAACTGAACAAAAATGAGAAAGGTTGCCACAGCAAATTGCTGAAATAAAATAAGTTTTATTTTATTCAGTTTATTATTAAACATTCAGATAATGTTTGGGTGAGTAAATGCAGAAGAATAATTTTTTTTTTTTTTTTTTTTGGTTGAACAATGTTATAGAGTGAACTGAATGAGGCCGCACATGTTAATATTAGTCTTTTTCTGATTTAATATGAATCGATCTGACTTGCCGCTGTAATGTTGTGTTCTTCATCTGACCCTGAAGCACAAAATTCGCAGAAAGCCTTTCCAGTCAAATACTGTATTCATCAACACTGTCGGGACGTCTGGGGACATGAATGATGCCTCCAAAACACGTGATCCCCATCACACTGACAGAACACTCACTATTACTAGCTGTTGGAAAGTCAATGTCTATATTATGTGAATTGTTGAAATGAAGTCATGCAGCTTCATTTTTAATGAGATTTTTTCACACACACACACACACACACACACACACACACACACACTATTTACTGTACTGTACTGTACACACACACACAGAAATACTGCACACACACACACACACACTACAGACACACACACTATGTACTGCACACACACACTATGTACTGAACACACACACACACACACTATGTACTGTACTATACACACACACAGACATACTGCACACACACACACACACACAGACACACACACTATGTACTGCACACACACTATGTACTGAACACACACACACACTATGCACTGAACACACACACACTATGCACTGAACACACACACACACACTATGTACTGCACACACACACTATGGACTGAACACACACACACACACACACACACACACACTATGGACTGAACACACACACTATGCACTAAACACACACACACACACACACACACACTATGGACTGAACACACACACACACACACTATGTACTGCACACACACACACTATGCACTAAACACACACACACACACACACACACACACACACTATGTACTGTACTGTACACACACACACACACACATACTGCACACACACACACACACACACACAGACACACACACTATGTACTGAACACACACACTATGCACTGAACACACAAACACACTATGAACTGAACACACACACACACTATGTACTGCACACACACACACACACACAATGTACTGCACACACACACTATGTACTGCACACACACACACACACACACACACACACACACTATGCACTGAACACACACACACACACACACTATGTACTGCACACACACACACTATGTACTGTACTGTACATACACACACACACTATGTACTGCACACACACACACACACACTATACACTGAACACACACACACACTATACACTGAACACACAGAGGGTGTATGAATGCGTACAGACAGAGTAAATACTGTAGTGTTTGTTCAGGAGTGTGAGAGAGAGTTTGTGCATGTTGTTGGTGATCACGCGTGTGTCTCTAATGTCTCCTGCTGTGATTTCTGACGTATGTGGCAGTGTGTTTTGTAGCGTCTGTCTGTCTGGGGCATTTCACACGTCTTCAGCCGCTATACATTGACAGTTCACTGAAAACCTCCGAGAGATTCTGGACGCTGTGAATCCATCCGTCTGCGTCCCGCTGTCCCAAATCCTTACGATCCGTGCCAGCGTTGAGTAGCAACAGCCTGCGATCGGATCCGGCCTCTGCCGAGAAACTCAGTAGGATGAAGAATCTGTTTTTGACACAAGAGGAGCTGATATACTGAATATTGTTTTGTTTGAGCAAACTGTTGATTTCAGAGATTTTCAGGAGATTTTTTTTATGTTAGAGGAATTATGTTGTTTGATCCCATACAGCAAAAGATATATATATATATATATATATATATATATATATATATATATATATATATAGATAGATAGATAGATAGATAGATATATAGATATAGATATAGATATAGATATATATATAGATATGTATCAAAATATATTTATGTAAATATATTTTCTGGCGATATATTTTTTGAAAATATTTTAAGAATATAAATATAGTTTTATAAGCATTTAAAAATATATTTTGCCCTCCATATATTTCAGTCCAAGAAAATAAATTCACTTCAGGGTTTAGTTAACTATAACTAAAACTCAAACCATAAAAAAAAAAAATGTTAACTGAAATAGAATAAAATACAAAACAATTATTTTATTTCACCTATTTGACAAGATTTCACATTTTCATTTACTTTAACTTGACAAAAATAATTAAAATTAAAACTGAAATAAATTGAATAAAGACATATAAAAACTATATATATATATATATATATATATATATATATATATATATATATATATATATATTATAAACAGAAAAATAATAAAAATTACAAAAACACAACAAAATTTTAACTAAAATTAACACGAAAACACGAAATATATTCAAAATATTAACAAACAACAAAAACTAATAAAAAATGACAAAAATCAAAAAATACTACAACTTTAAAATTAAAATCTAGTTTAAAATATTAACAAAAACTATAATATTATCTCAATCATGCTAAAATAACACTGAATATGTCACATTTGAAGAAAAACTTGGGTGAAACATTAAACAAATGTTTTGGGAATGTGTTTTCTTGCCTCTGAAATATGTTTTGAAATATATTTTGGTATATGAAGGTTGAAACTGATTTTTTTTTTTTATTTTTTTTTTTTACATATTAACAAAAACAGAATACATTTAAAAAATAATTTTCCCAAAAAAAAAGAATATTTTTAATTAATTTTCTTAAAAACAGATAACTCTGTTTTTATTCATTTTTATAAATCATCTTTTTATTGTGTTAGCTGTATTTTTTTAGTTATTATTATTTAATCCAAACGACCCAACTTGATATATATTAATTGGAATGCAGGATTAAAAAAAATATATATAATAATTTTAAAAATGGAGTTATCTGTTTTTGCAAATGAACTCTTCATTTTTGGCTGTATGGGATCCTTCTCAGTTTGTAGATCCAAACAGGCCAGACATGCGACTGAAGCTCTTGACTCAGATCAGTGCTGATGTTCGTCTCGTCGCTGATGTTCGTGTGAGAGCTGACCTCAGATCAGCCACATCTGGCCCTGAAACGCCCCGTAAATCAGAAGCAGGTGACAGAAACTCGCGGCGCTGGAGAATCAAATATCAGAGCGGTCTGCTCTTCCTCTGTCTGCGTCCACATGTTTGCTTGCGAGAGGCGTCTGGATGTCAGCGTTCCTGTGTGTTTGTGTGTGAGCTGATGTTCTGGACTTTAGTGATTTTTTTAGTAAATGCATCTTGACATCATTATAAAATCCTGAGATGATTATAAGAGAATAGCTCTGAAAATGCCATTTTTTCCTGTTTTTCTTCTCTTTTTTTTAAAGTTGAGATGATCTTCACTTCTGTGTTGTGACGTATAGTCAAGCATAATGGATTATCGAAAAAGAAAAATGTTTAGGACAGGAACTTGGAGCACCAGAGAGAAATTCGTCTTTTAACTGGAAGATTCAGTTATGATATTTTGATGAAACATTACAAGGTCAAAACATTTTTTAAAAAAGAAACATGCATGAATGAATCGTTCACAGTAAGATCTACAGCATGCATTTAGAAAACAGAAGAATTTTCATTTCAAGCTGACTTTAATCATAAATCCAACAAAATAAGGAATTTTTTTTTCAGTGCGTGCATGCATCTCTCCATCTGAACTGTTGTTGTAATTTTCCCTCAATATTTTCCTCATTTTCCGGCTCTTGCTTTGCCAACATATTTCCCTGGTATCCTCAGGCAGGAATTCCTCAGAATATCTGTCCATATCCAGTTGCTCTGTTCATGTGAAAACTCAGAGAACAACAGGGGAATGATGTTTTTCTGAGCAAAACTTCAGAGCAGTGAAAACACGCTCAGGACGGCCAGTGAATGTCTGTGCTGCTGCTGATGCTCTGAAAGTGTTGAATCAAATGCTGCAAATTACTCATAAAGTAGTTTTAAAGTAGCTGAATTACAGGCAAGCTACTCATTGAAAGAGTTTTCAGACAGATTCAGTCTGACTCGAGGGTTTTCATTCGAATGAAAGTCTGCTTGTGTGTGCAGGATCTGTGCGGTCATCACTCGTGTGATACTCTCGGTATGGCTGATGTGGGAACTGTGTGTTCACCGGAGCGGAGCTGTGCAATCATCGAGGACGACGGGCTTCACGCCGCCTTCACCGTGGCACATGAGATCGGTACACACACACACACACACACACAAACATGTTTGTTTTTGTGAAAAGTGGGGACATCCTATAGGCATAATGGTTTTTATACTGTACAAACTGTATATTCTATTGCCCTACACCAACCCTACCCCTTACAGGAAACTTTGTGCATTTTTACTTTCTCAGAAAAACTCATTCTGTATGGTTTGCGTATGGTAAGCGTTTTGACATAGGTTATGTCCTCATAAGTCACCCTCTCCTTGTAATACCTGTGTCATACCCATGTCATTATACAAAGTTGTGTCCTGATATGTCACAAAAACATGCACACACTCTCACACAGACTCACACACACACAAACACACACAAACACACACTCTCACACAGACTCACACACACACGTGCGCTCTCACACACGCTGATGACATCACTTCCTGTTTGTGTGTGTATCTCAGGGCACCTGCTGGGTCTGTCCCATGACGACTCTAAGTTCTGTGAGGAGCGTTTTGGCTCCAGTGAAGACAAGCGGCTGATGTCGTCCATCCTGACCTCCATCGACGCGTCCAAACCCTGGAGCCGCTGCACCTCTGCCACCATCACTGACTTCTTCGATGACGGAAATGGTGAGAAACACTCATGCCCACACATAAACTCGAGCAGGTTTTTAATTCAGGTCATTGCAGATTTTATCAAACATCACAGAAATAAATTACAGTTTAACAGATATTCACATAGAGAACAGCTGTTTTATTTGACAGTTTTTACTGTATTTTTGATCAAATGAATGCAGCCTTGGTGAGCAGAAGAGACTGCTTTCCCAAACATTAAAAAATCCTAGTTTTTTGTAACTTGTGAGCAGTGCTGTAGCTCTATAATGTTGCTGTGTTGTGTGCAGCGGAGTGTCTGCTGGACGCTCCTCGTCTGCCTCTCTTGGGTCCAGAGGAGCTGCCGGGTCAGAGATACGATGCGGTCCAGCAGTGCCGCCTGGCCTTCGGACCGGAGTACACCGTGTGTCCCGGGATGGACGTGTGCGCGCGTCTGTGGTGCGCCGTCATCAGGAAGGGACAGATGGTGTGTCTGACCAAGAAGCTTCCGGCCGTGGAGGGAACGCCGTGTGGGAAGGGCCGGATCTGTCTTCAGGGGAAATGTGTGGACAAAACCCGAAAGAGACACTACTCGGTAAGAGCAGAGATTCGAGCAAATGACGTGTTTGTCTTCATAATCTTTCACTGAAACGCCTTGCTTTTTGGGTGACGTCTCAGTTCCACACTACAGAGTTTTCTCATTGAATAACTGTTTCACTCTGCAGCGAGCACATCATGTTACTGAAACAGACTGCACATTGCATTTCATGTTGACTAGTTTATTTTCCATGCTGGTTTATGTTGATCAGTAGGGGTGTAACGGTACATGCATTCATACTGAAAATTTCGGTATGGGTCTTTCGGTTTGGTACGCATGTGTACTGAACAAATCATTCAACTTTTTCAGGAAATTCAGACAGTAAATGGTGCTCTTTGATGAGGCGCGGCAGAGCGCTGTTCAGTTCTAACAGCAGTGCGGAGCGCAATCAACCCTTTCATCTTCTAGTTTTAATGAGAAATAAACATGAATGAACATCTCATGCCTCATGGAATCACACAATCAGTGTTTCATGATGTGAGAGACTGATAAAGTCATTCAGAATATTATTACTTCAAGTTATTGCTGCTAAAAGTGGATCTACAAGCAATTTAATCATTTTCGTCCTAACTTTGTCACACATGGCTTTTCCATCTTAGCTTTATTTTTTTTAAAGGGGTCGTATGATGCTGCTAAAAAGAACCTTATTTTGTGTATTTGGTGTAATGCAATGTGTTTATGCGGTTTAAGGTTCAAAAAACACATTATTTTCCACATACTGTACATTATTTTTCTCCTCTATGCCCCGGCTTCTGAAATGCGTAGATTTTTATAAAGTTCATCGGTCTGAAAAGCGAGGTGTGCCCTGATTGGCCAGCTATTCAGTGTGTTGTGATTGGCCGAATGCCTCAAGCATGTGATGGAAATGTCACGCCCCTCACATACTGTGATGCGTGTCCCAGCAGCACGAGTCTCAGTCCAGCTGCTCCGCTCGTGCACATGCCGTCATCGCTTCTCTTTCAGCAGTTCAGTCAATGTACTGTTAGGAGTAACTGAATAACTCGGGACACTGGTTTATTTCGCGTCAGAGGGAGTGTAAGGCACATTTATAAACCGAATAACTTATTTGTGGATTAGTGCGTAAAGTAGTTTCGCTTTCACAACGAAACACACAGCATCTCCACAACATGGCAGCTGCGGCAACAGAGAGAATAAAAGGTACGCCTTCTTTCTTTGTGTGAACATCTGGGTGGGATTATGCAAATCTTCCCACATAGTGACGTACAGATGTGGGGCGTGTTAGAACGAGCCGTTTCAGGAGGGTGTGGACGAGTCTTTTATAAAGAATATCTCTTTGGGTTTGAGACGTTAGTCTTTGTAACTTTACAGATCTTCTTTATGCACCAAGAGCTTGTAACACTCCAAAGAGAAAGGAAAAATCTTATGACCCCTTTAAATAAATAATGACACAGTGTGATATGTCATGTGTTGTTGTTTATCTGAGGTTTTATTTTCACAATTTTAAGGCCTGCCAAGGACCAGATAATTTTTTTTATTATGTCCTAATACAGAAAATCTGTATCATTTGGGAACAAATCATTATATATATATAAAGCTTAAATATTATTAATTTTTAAATAGAATTGTATTTTTATGTATGTCATGTTTTGAATTCATTTACTGAATTATTTGTATTAATGTTTTGAATTTATTAATGTTTTATCAATATTTTATATTCTTTTTTTTTATTTTTATAAAATTGTATTTCTTTGTCAGTTTACTAGTTCTTGTTGTTTTAAAAAAATATATTTCTTTTTATTTAAATGTATTTCAATTAGTTGCTTAGGAAAAATTTTCAATTTTCAAAGTTTTTCATCTAATATTTTATTTGTATTTTATTTCGGCTTTATTTCAATGTTTTTAATAGTTGTATTTTTAGTTAACAATCCTGTGCTGCTCATAGTCTGCTCTTTCTGAGGAAACTGGTGAACTGAGGACATCAGAGACCTGAGTTTGTGCTGTGGTGTATTTAAATAACTTGCTCTCGTTTGTTTGTCCGTCTGAACCGCACCCATGTTCATCTGGTTTGCAGTGTTTCTCGGGGCTTCACGTGATCCATCTCTCTCACCGCTGTCTCCTTCACATAATAAACATCAGATCTCCTCTTTCAGAGCACTTTCTCCGGCTCTGAGGAGCGTGTCAGCGGCTCTTTAACATCTCTCTCTCATCATCTTCTCTAAGACTCCTGCGCTCCATCATCAGTCTCTCTCTCTGCTGCTTTCTCTCTCACTTCATCATCATATTCATCCCTCTTCAACATTTCAGCACAACCATCTTCAGATGTTCACCTTAACAATAACATCTACATAGTGTTCACTAGTGCTTTAGGGTCGGTAGGATTTTTAATGTTTTTAAGTCTCTTTTGCTCGCCAAAGCTGCATTTTTCTGATCAAAAGTACAGTAAAAATTCTGAAATATTATTATGATGTAAAACAGCTGTTTTCTATGTGAATCTCTGTTAAACTGTAATGTATTTCTGTGATGCGCAGCTGTATTTTCAGCATCATTACTCCAGTCTTCAGTGTCACATGATCTTCAGAAATCATTCTAATATGATGATTTGCTGCTCAAGAAACATTTCTGATTATTATCAATGTTGAACACAGTTGTGCTGCACAATATTTTTGTGGAAACTGTGATACATTTTATTTTTCAGGATTCACAGATGAATAGAAAGTTCAGAAGAACAGCATTTATTTGAAACAGAAATCTTTTACTGTCACTTTTGATCAATTTAATGTGTCCATGATGAATAAAAGTATCATTTTCTTTAAAAAAAAAAAAAATCTTACGGACCCCAAACTGGGATTTTATTATATATATTTAGCACAGTTTTTGTCAGCAGCTCAGAGTGTCAGACATGTGAATCTGAATCTCCCAACACTATTATCCTCGTGCATCTCGCTGTTCTGACTTAACTAGATTAGAATCAAACACATTTAACCAGCAGGAATTTCCCATGCTCTCGTCTGGACGGTATTTTTATCCGCTTCTCAGAAGTGTTTTAGAGGCGATGGACAATGTTGCTGTTGTTCGAGCATCTCTTCATGTGTGTCTCTCTCTCTCACACACACACACACCCTTCCTCTCGCTGAATGTCCAGCGTTCAGGTCTCGCACTTATTTTTGGCTAGGAGCTTGTTTATTGCGGGCCGGTGAATGGATGGACACACACCTTCACATTTCCACAGCGCGGCCCATTCATGTTTAAAGATTCTGTGTATCTTTAGTTAGATGCATTTACATTGTGACTGTGCCTCAAATGCAATCAACAGAAACTGTCAATCAGCAGAAAATGTCAGTGTGTTTTCTGCTCGTCATTAATCGATGTCTGATTATCTCCTGTCAGACGTCGAATCACGGCAGCTGGAGCTCCTGGGGTCCGTGGGGTTCGTGTTCTCGAACGTGTGGCGGCGGAGTCCAGTTTGCACATCGTCTCTGTAACAACCCTCCTCCCCGAAACAACGGCCGCTACTGCACCGGGAAGAGAGCCATCTACCGCTCCTGCAGCGTCACGCCGTGCCCTTCATCCAGTGAGTGTCAAACACACACGCATGCACAGATAAAGCATGCTCACAGAAGAAAACACATGCACGCACATCCCTGATAGATACCACAATCCCAGAATGCATTGCAATAAATTCAGTCAAAAGGTTTTATCAAATATTATACCGTGAAGAGAAATATTAAGTAGGTAGCTAACACATTACATCAAGACCCTGCAGCACAA
Source organism: Cyprinus carpio (assembly GCF_018340385.1). Taxonomy (NCBI): domain Eukaryota; kingdom Metazoa; phylum Chordata; class Actinopteri; order Cypriniformes; family Cyprinidae; genus Cyprinus; species Cyprinus carpio. The sequence continues at coordinate 24,357,703 of NC_056597.1, read as the reverse complement.
AAGCAGTCTTAAGTCACTGGAGTATATTTGTAGCAATAGACAACAATACATTGTATGGGTCAAAATTATACAATTTTCTTTTATGCCAAAAATCATTATGATATTAAGTAAAGATCATGTTCTATGAAGATCATTTCCTACCGTAAATATATCAAAACTTAATTTTTGATTAGTAATATGCATTGCTAAAAACTTTTGAACGACTTTTGAACGACTTTAAAGATGATTTTCTCAATATTTAGATGTTTTTGCACCATTGATTTTTACTAATACTTTTTAAATTGTTCTGCAGTCTGATATAAATGTTTTATAACATACAGTTTTAAATTCAAAACCAATGTTGTCACTAAAACTAAATGAAATTTAATTGATTAGTTAATTGAAATAAAACTAAGATAAAATATTAATATTAAATTAAAACTTAAACAAAATTAAGTAAACAAAATGCAACAAACTGAAATAAAATAAGCCTGTGTTACTTAAGTACTAAAATTACTAAAACCAAAACTGGAATAAAAATAAATTAAAGCTAAATATGCTTTATATAAAAAAATAAAACTAAAACTAATAAAACTGAGAAAAGCACACACAAAAAACTAAAACTTAACCTAAATCTACAATGAAAATAAATTGAAAAAAAATAAAAGCCAATTAAAACTATTAACAAATAGCATACTAATTACAGTATATATATAATAACATAATAATAATAACATTAATAATAATTATTTATTTAATATTATTGTCTTGGTTGTTGTTGCAGTTAATAATAAAGCTAAAAAATATTTAAATAAAAATAATATAATAAATTTACTCTTTCAATTATCGTGAGCTCATGAAAATGTCTTCTATAATAATTATAAAGAATTCCCTCCAGAAGCCAGCTTAAGACCAGCAAACTCTCTAAGCAGAGGATTTTTGCTACTACACAAATATGTAAATATTTTAATTTAATATTGTATTAAGGACAGCAGCAAACATTAGCTCAGTTTGTGAATTGAATATATTTGCTCTCATCTGTCTGCGTTAGGGAAGAGTTTCCGTCAGGAGCAGTGTGAGCTGCGTAACGGCCCTCAGACGGACCCTAAAGGAGTGAAGACCTTCGTGGAATGGGTGCCGAAGTTTGCCGGCGTGCTTCCCAAAGACATGTGCAAACTCACCTGTAGGGCCAAAGGGACGGGATACTACGTGGTGTTCTCACAGCGGGTAAAGGAGTCACAGAGCTCTCAAAACACTTACAAACTGACTCAACATACTGAATGATTTGCATCCTTTCGACATGATATTATAGAAATGCCATACTGTTCTCTGAAGTGTCACATGGTGCTTCAAACCCAGCTAACAGGAAACGTTCTCAAAAAGTTATGAACAGATGTGCTTACAGTTACGTTAATAATATTCTCAAACGTTAGCACAAAAACATAGTTTACAGATCTGTTCAAGGAATGATTTTTGTAACAATTCACTTGGACATTTGTGTAACATTTTTTAAATGTATCCACTTGTTTCGGAATGTTCAGAGAACATTCGAAAGTAACAATCCCATAACATTCCCAAAATGATACAATGGAACATTCCCTTAACATTTGCATAAGGTTTTAAATGTTCATTTAGTCATTTAGCAGACGCTTTTATCCAGATGAGGACAAAAGAAGCAATTAAAACCAACAAAAGAGCAATAATTTTTTATTATAATAAAAAAAGTAGATAGAATAGAGATAGAATAGAGAACATTAGTGTTAGAGGGTCTCTTTTTTTACAAAGAAAGAAAAGTCGAAAGAATAGAGAACGTTTAGAGAATGTTTTAAAACATTTTTACAAAACTGGATGTTTTGAACATTCTTATATAACATTTTCACTTAATAACTTAATGGGAACATTAGCAAAACATTCTTAGAACATATTTTATTATGTTATGAACAAACATTCGTCCAGAAACATTAATAAAAATTTAATTCAGAGTTATCTAGTCATAGCACAAAAACATTGATACATTGTTCCTAAGATTATATTTTTTTAGTTGGATGTTTGTCTACTTTTTTTTTTCTAAATATAACATTCAAAAGAACATCCCTTAATGTTTACAAAAAGGATACAATTCCTTAAATGCTCATATAACCATTTTTAAAAACAGATGTTCAGAGAAAATTCAGAAATAATGTTTTGACTGCAAAAAAATGATTTTCTTCCTTAGTATTTTTGTCTTGTTTTCTTGTATAAATATCTACAAATTCTGGATTTAAGATTCATTTACTTGACAAGTAAAATGACTTAAAATATTTTGTCTTGTTTTCTGGAAAAATTCTCCAAATTTTGTTAGTTTTTGCTTAAAACAAGTAAAATATCTGCCAGTGGAGTAAGAAAAATAATCTTGTTTAGCCTTTGCTGGCAGATATTGTTGCTTGTTTTAAGCAAAAACCAACAAAATTTGTATAATATTTTCAGAAAACAAGTCGTTTTATTTGTCAAGTAAATTTTTAGATACTTATACTAGAAAAAAAGACATAAATACTGAGGAAGAAATATTTTTTGCAGTGTTGATAACTTAATGGGAACGTTAGCAAAGCATTCTATCAATATCATGTCCAAAAAACATGGTATTTTAGTGTTTTTTGTAAGTGATATATTTATTAAACCTTGAATATTTGTGGCATTTCTTTAGTAGCGATAGATGCAGGCCAGACAGGTTTGTGTGGGTTTTCTGCAGGTGGTTGATGGGACGGAGTGCCGGCCGTTCAGCAGTTCGGTGTGTGTGAAGGGGAAGTGCGTTCGCACCGGCTGCGACGGGATCATCGGCTCTAAACTTCAATATGACAAGTGCGGCATCTGCGGCGGCGACGGAGACAGCTGCATCAGAGTGGCTGGAAACTTCACCAAGAAGAGGTTAGAAAACACACAACTGCACACATTCCTCTTGTATGGATTTTAACCAAACCCTGAAAAACGGGGAAGTCATTAAAGAGAGGTTTTGTCAGGTTTATATCACTTCTGAGTACAAATATCTCCCTCATTTGTGGTGAAATAGTCCATAAACACACACGCTCTCTCAGACACACTGCAAAAAACATTTTCTTCCTTAATATTTATGTCGTTTTTTTTTTAAATATTACAAAAATTATGTTAGTTTTTGCCTAAAACAATTTAAAATATCTGCCAATGGGGTAAGAAAAATATATATTTTTTTATCTTATTTTTTTTACCCCATTGGCAGATATTTTTAATTGTTTTAGACAAAAACTAACAAAATTTGGATATTTTTTTTTTAGAAAACAGGACATAATATCTTAAGTCATTTTACTTGTCAAGTAAATGCATCTTGAATTAAGAATGTCTAGCTATTTGCAGTGGAAAATAAGACAAAAACAAAAAAAAGAGAAATGCTAAGTCTTGATTTCTTTTATATATTATGTGTATATGTATATTTATTATGTATATATGTATGTATGTATGTATATCAAAAATAAGTAAGCTGATCCTTTCTTCTGACACTAAGAAAGTGTTCAAAAGTTTCAAAATTAAGTGAGTTATTACTTAAAATAAGAAAAAATATTTGCCAAATGGGTAAGACTTTTTTTTTCTGATTCCATTGGCCATTCCATATTTTTCCTTGTTTTAAGCATAAATTCACTCCATGTTTGTTTAGGAAAACAAGACTTGATATCTTAAGTCATTATCTTATCTTAAGGCTTATCAAGTAAATGTATCTTGATTTTAAAGATTTTTAGATAATTGTACTGAAGAAGATAGAAAATACAAAATAAGACAAAATGACTAATAAATTCATGTGATGTTGTCTCTGTGTTCTCCAGTAAGGGCTACACAGATGTGGTGAAGGTTCCCGAGGGTTCGACGCACCTGAAGGTCAGACAGTACAAAGCCAAAGGCCAGTCGCGCTACACAGCGTATCTGGCGCTGCGTCGGCCCGGAGGAGAATACCTGCTCAACGGCAAGTTCATGATCTCCACGTCTGAGACCATCATCCCCCTCAACGGCTCCGTTCTCAACTACACCGGCTGGAGTCAGCGGGACGAGGCCCTTCACAGCATGGGCCCCGGGGCCCTTCAGGAAAGCGTGGTGGTGCAGATTCTGGCCACGGATGCTAAGAAACCACTAGACATCCGCTACAGCTTCTACATGCCTCGCAAAATGCCGCTTCCGCCGCGAACGGTCGCTGCGGCTTCGGGAACCGCCGCGGCAATGTCCTCGGCGGAGATTATGACGTTTACTACCGAGGTTCCTTCGACGACGACGATGCCCACAGGGCCACGCTGGGTGACGGGATCGTGGATGACGTGCTCCAGAACTTGCGATATGGGTTGGCAGAGTCGCACGGTGCAATGCAAGGACCCACAAGGGAAGCTGTCCAAGAGCTGCCTGCTCAGTGCCCGGCCGTCGGCCTTCAAAAACTGCCTGATTAAAAAATGTTGAGGACCCCTCAATCAGACGAACTTCCTGACTGAGCTTCGTGAAGCACGTAGACTGAACCGTTGCAGTTGCGTTCCGATCACTGTGGGATTCTGCTAGCGTTCACAATCGTGTTGCGTTGTGACTCTGGAGCTTTGGCTCTAGCCTCGAATGTGGCGATGTTTAGCCACACCCTTTTGATAAAGCCACGCCCCTTTGTTCGAATGACACGCCCCTTGAGTTCACACTGGCAGTGATTTAAACCATTTCTGTAGTGTTTGAGGCTCTGGCTTCGAATGAGTCAATGTTCAGCCACGCCCCTTTTAACAAAGCCACGCCCTCAATCCAAACAACATGCCCCTTGAGTTTTAAAAGTTTTGAAAACATTTAGAAAACTGGACATTTAAAAACATTCAGAAATAATGTTTTCATAACTTATTGGGAACATTAGCATAAAGTTCTATATCATTTACCATGTCCAAAAAAACTAAAAATGTTGAGGACCCCTCAATCAGACGAACTTTGTGAAGCATGTCGACTGAACAATCCTGTTGCATTGTGACTCGGACAAGGAGCTTTGGCTCTAGCCTTGAATGTGGTCATGTTCAGCCACGCCCTTTTGATTAAGCCACGCCCCTGTGTTCGAATGACACGCCCCTTGAGTTCACACTGGCAGTGATTTAAAGCATTTCTGTAGTGTTTGATTTTAAGATGCGTTCACATTAACCATTGATAAAATGTTATGTTCTGTTAACGTTCACATAACCAAGACAAAAAAAAAAAAACATTCAGAAACAGTGTTTTCGTAACTTAATGGGAACATTGGCATAACGTTCTGTATCAATATCATGTCCAAAAACCAAAACCCTCAATCAGATGAACTTCCTAGTTCAGCTTTGTAGAGCACATAGACTGAACCATTGCAGTTGCATTTGTTTAAATGCGATTCCGATGAATGTGGAATGCTGCTAGAGTTCAGCCACGCCCCTTTGACAAAGTCACACCCCTTCATTCAAATGACACGCCCCTTGAGTTCACACTGGCAGTGATTTAAAACATTACTGTAGTGTTTGATGTTAAGATGCGTTTATATTTACCATTGATAAAATGGAATGTAAATGTAAATGGAATTCTGCTAGCGTTTGCAATCGTGTTGCATTGTGACTCAGACAAGGAGCTTTGGCTCTAGCCTTAAATGTGGCAACTTTCAGCCACATCCCTTTAACAAAGCCACACCCACTTATCCAAAAGCCATGCCCCTTAAGCTCACACTGGCAGTGATTTAAACCACTGCCATAGAGTTTAACGTTAAGTTCCAATTTGCAGTTGCTCTGTGTAATCAAGTCATTCCAATTGGATTCCAGCGACTGCGTGAAAAAATGTAGTGTAACCCACGTAGGTTACACCTTTTTTCCATTGACCGACAGAAAACTGCTTGGTTTCAAAGTGACTTCTGTGTGAGCGGCACTTCATACATCTCTATTTTATAGACAGCAGACATTGGACCGTTTTGGTTCACGAAATTTCACTGCAATTTTGCTAATGTGACCGCAACTTCAGTAGCTGTTCTAACTTGACTGTAGGGCTGCACGAAATATATCGCATCATTTAATTTCCTTTTGATTTGTGCTTGCGTAAAAGTGCAATAATTCTGAAATCTAAAAAGGAATTTCTCAAGCGAGAACCTTTGTGGTTTTGGAGTAAAATAATCAGGAATATCAGATTACCGTGCCACCCTACTTGATTGCATTACTCAACTATATCAGTCTGCGCTCCCATTGGTCATCATCACATTATGTCACAGCTTATTTGTATAAAGCTGGACCAAGTTTACTAATCGCTGTTAGTGTGAACGTCCTGTTTAGGGTCCGATATATTTACAATTTCACCCATAAGAAATAAGCCTTGACTGCAGGAACGGAAAGGTCCATACAGAACGCTGATTTTCCAGAGTGAATCTAATAAGACTAAGACAAACGGGGAATATGACTGTTCCTGATCTCGTTTTCAGGGTTTGAGCTGATGTAGATGTGTTCGTTCCGTTCCTCTGTGCTCCCTGTTTTTTTTTTATCCGTTTGAGTCTGAAACTCCCACAACGAACTCATCTTCATTTCTTTGTTACAGAAAAACTAAACAGGGCTCTGATTTGTAAATGTGTGTATGTCAGTTTCTGTGTTCAGGGCTCAAACGATACTGTGTGCCCTTGATACTCGCAATAACGCCAGCCGATCGCTCACTCGCTCGCAGTCGCGCCGTTTACATGTTCATGGGAATGTTTCAGGTTTAAAACAAACTAAAACCTTTTTTAGAGTGAAACACTTACAGTGGACGTCTATGAGGTCAGAATTACACAGGGTTAAACAGAAATGTGAAACATGTATGTTTATTAAAGCCTGTATACTTATTGCTATGTACAGAAATGTGTGTTATTTGAACTGTAAGCCCAGCTAACAAGAAACGTTTTTAGAATGTTCTGGCGGGGTTCTTTTAAAGTTTTAAACAATTCAAAACAATTAAAGTATCTGGTCTTTAATAATGTTCTCAAAATGTAAGCACAAGAACATTTATACATCATTCATGGAATTAAAAAAAAAAAAAAAATGTTTCAGTTGGACGTTCATCTGACATTTTTTAAATGTATCTACTTGTTTCAGAACGTTCAGAGAACATTCAAAAGTAACATTCCCATAATGTTTCCAAAATTCTAAAATAGAACGTTCCCTTAACATACACATAACAATGAAAAAAAAAACATTTGAAAAACTGGACATTTTTTTAATAACACCTTATGGTAAAATTAGCACAAGGTTCTTAGAATATATTTCTGTTAGCTGGGAGACTTCTGTTCTTTGCAGATGAACTTCTGGTCATGTGTTACTGATGTAAGTGACTTTGACATGTTCTTATAATGTTGCACAGACAAGGTGACACATTTAATGTTTTTTTTTGTTGTTGTCTAGTTCAAAACAAATGTGTTTTCTAACATTCTGATACAATGTCTGGCCCCATAGACTTCCACTGTAAGTGACTGTAAACACAATCTTTAAAACTGAGGGAGGAGTTGAATGAACAGCTTGACTTGTATCGAGACCGGAACATTCCTTTGAATCATTTTTCACCTCAGTTCAACCTCACAACTTCATTTCTCAGACAGTGAAACACTTGAAGCTGAAGGAAATAATGACACGGAGTGTGTTTTCATGCTTCATCGTTGACATATGCAAACGCTCCATATGCAAAATTAGCACCACTTCGCAGATGTGTGATGTGTGTTCAGATCATTGATTCATAAGTGTGTTTTTATGAGCAGCAGAAATCAGTTTAAAGTCAACATGATTCAGCTCTATTTACTTTCGTTCATGTTCTTGCTCTTATTATATATAATATAATCTTTCATAGTAATTTGATATCATTTGACTTGATCTCATCAATTTCTAAATAAAATTAATTTACAAGTTAATGAAATGAAATGCAAAAGTCTTGCACTATTTTTTTTCTCATCGTATATCCAGTTTCAATTAGAAGTGCATCACACTACAGAGGTGCAATGCGAATGCGTTTCATGTTGACTTTAAACCTGCTGCAGTTGTTTCATTTGTGAAGTTGTTTGATTCACTTCACACAGATGCAGTAACTGAATGAACTCATGTGATTCAGGGTTTGGTACCTGAACCTTTTCCAAGATTTCATCTGTTTACTCCATGTATGCAGTACTGTTTTACCGTCTCAATGGGAAATGGCCGTTTCACTGAAAATACACAGCACTGATTTTATAATTTATTGTTTGTACAACTGGTATGTGAAAAACACAAGAAAACAGGATGAATTTATTTATTGTTACGCTCATTTTGTCTCATAAATACTATTTAACTAAGAATATGAGTGAGCAGGATAGTTCCTTTTGAAGAAAATTGTGTTTTTTTGCCATCTCCATGAATATATGTGTATATAAAACAAAGTGCTATATTTAAAAGTTTACGTTTTATCGATTCATTTGTTGCCTCACCGAGATATCCATCTAGTTGCTAATTAGTTTCTCAAATTGAATCAAAAAATTGAGTTTGGTAAAGTACATGAGAGCGGAGGATATTTCTACAGTACCATAAGCCACTTCTTCTACTGAACCTCTATTAAACACGATACTACCTACAGCACAGCGCTTTAGTAAGCATTGCTTCATCTTAAATGAGATATGAATGAGCAGTCTTGCTGTAAGACTAAACTAGAAGACTAGAGTTTATTTTGAGAGCAAACAGGAGTTGTCACACTTTTTATTCCAGTAAAGATTCCTCAGTTATCATTTCTAAATAGACACCAACCACCAAAAACTAGTGAACATTTCCTCAGTTATTCCCAGGAAATAAACATGCAGTTCATTTAGCACACGCTGACCCATTTGTGACCCTGCAGCACAAAAGCAGTCTTAAGTCGCTGGGGTATATTTGTAGCAATAGCCAAAAATAAATTGTGTGTCAAAATGATTGATTTTTCTTTTAAGCCAAAAATCATTAGGATATTAAGTAAAGATCATGTTCCATGAAGATATTTTGTAAATTTACTGCTGTAAATATATCAAAACTTAATTTTTGATCAGTAATATGCATTGCTTAGTACTTCATTTGGACAACTTTAAAGATGATTTTCTCAATATTTAGATTTTTTTGCACCCTCAGATTCCAGATTTTCAAATATTGTCCTATCATAACAAACCATACATCAATGGAAAGACTATTTATTCAGCTTTCAGATGATGCATAAATCTCAATTGTGAAAAATGTTCCCTTATGACTGGTTTTGTGCTCCAGGGTCACATATGGGGTAAGCTGTCACATAGGAACTTGCTGTTTATTGACACTAATTTGAAAAAGAAAAAAATATTCTTACACATCTCTATTAAAATAAATTATTGGTTTTTAATGGATTTTATGTGAAACGTAAACACTTGAACTGTTATGACACTAAACAATTCACAAAACAGCAAAAAAACAGCTTTAAATCAGATTATAGGTCAAAAAAATAGATGAAAACCAACATGCAATTTGTTGATTAAGCTGAAACACCAGCTATTTATCAAACTGCACAGATGATGGTGAAACACTGGAAATACACAGAAGCTAATAACTTCTTCAGACTATAAACTTTCTTTAATAGACTGTTTTATTAGTCCCTGGTTACTGGATGAGATCAGAAGTACTGCTCAACCAAATCACAATCATTAGACTTTAGGTCTGTAATCAGAATTCTGAGATAATATAAACTCAAACATTTAAATGCTCCACGCTCATTTTAAAGCTCTAGATTGGATGCGACCCATCTGGGTCTGTTTTTATTTCTCCTAATGACTTTTGGGAGGAACATCTGACAAAAACATGATGCTTTTTCAATAAGGAGCTTCAACCAACTCTGAGTTCTCAATTCACTGTCAGAACGGTAAGTTATTTAACTAATATTAATTTTCATGGTATTCCATGTGCAAAGGAAAAGAAAAAAGCATCTAAACATAAAGTATAAAAACATAATTCAATCAGGTAAAGCTTTAAGCATATAAAATGTTCACAGGTGTAGACTACATGACATATTAAATAAATATCATCCAGTGTCTATTTCAATGTGCAGCAGCTTTTTCCACAGTCTAATGCTCTTTTCACATAATTAAACATTGTCTAATCCAAACTGTTGCATTTCTTAATTAGAGTAATGAAATAAACATTTGACTTGAACTTAGCCAGCAGCAAGAAGACTCAAAACATAATGAAGAACAGATGAAAAGGATAGCCACAATACCAAGTATTGGAAGAATGTTAAAATCCAACAGGAAAAACAATAACTGTTGCTTTTGTGTTTGTAGGACACAAAGATGACCAAATAAATGAAACAGCTGTGGTGTCGGTTACAGCATAATATCTCAAACTACCCTTCCGTTCCATACAGTAATCAGCTTCATTTTCAAAGGGTCTGTGCTCATTAAACTACACAAAAACTCTCAGAAAGAGCATGATAGAGAGGCACGCTTTCCTTGGCGCTCTGCAAACAGTAGCCTTACTAATGTGCTCTGCATGCCTGATGTTATATAAAAACTACCATTACAGCTCAGATAAATATGCACGTGGATATAGCAAATAATCAATATAATTGTTCAAAGTTTTCTGGTCTTTGATGATGTTCTCAAAACATTATTTATACGTCCTTTGTGATTTTTTTTCTTTTAGTTGCAATATGCATGTAACTTTTTAAATGTTGCGATTTGTTTCAGAACGTTCAGTGAATGTTCAAAAGTAGCATTTCCATGATGTTTGCAAAATGATACAATAGGAGGGTTCCTTAATCTTTGCATAACCAATAAAAATCATTTTAAAGCATTACAAAACTGGACACTTTGAACATTCAGAAATATCGTTTTCAAAACTTAACAGGAACATTAGAAAAACGTATTTCAGTACGTGGCCTATGTGCTTTTAAAATACAGCAGACTTCCTGGAATATTTTTTGTAGTGCTGAAATACTTGCAGCCTACTGTAACTGTACACTAGTTTTTTGCTGCACATAATATTAACACAGACAGACTGATATGAGATTATATATGATGCTGGGGCGCCACCTGCTGTCTGACCTGCTTCAACCAAACGAGGAAAAGTTCAAACAATATTGAATCCACATAAAAACAAACATGAACTGGTCGTGCCATTTACATTCCAGTATATATTGTGTGTGTTTTTTTTATTTTATTTTATTCTTAATTATAATAAAGTTATGATGCACAGTTGACCTGTCATCATACTTTCCTCTTAAACTATTTTTTGTAGCCTACTATTTTGTATACGTAGGCTACTTGTATAATTATCATGCATGCAATTTTATTATCTAAGGCACTGCATGGAGAATTTGTACTTTTAAAATGAATCTTGAAAAAGTCCATGTCCGTATAGTATGTGGTTTGACATGACAAGGATTGAATTGTTAAGTTCTGCTTCCATCTAGTGGTTTTGTGTTGAACTTCCCAAAAATATTTTAAACACCTAGCCGGGTCCAAAAAACTTTTAAGGTGGACTGTCAACCCTCTAAACTCGAGGACTGACTGAAAGCTACTCATTAATTCATAATAAGCTGCATATGCGTGCAGATATTAGCGTATTGATTCATATATGTCACTTCTGAACCAGTATTTTTCTTTCTTAGTAAGATATTTAGCATTATTAAGCATAAAGTCTAAAGCATCTGCTTCAGAACAATGGAATCGAACTTTTCATTACACAATCAGAGTGAATCTTCATTTTAATAAGCCCACACGCCATATTCATTATGTTCCTGTAACTCTGAACACTTTGGGTTTGTTCTTGGAGAACATGTACTTTCTCCTTAAAGGGTCACTGACTAACTAAATTAAATTTGGCCCATTAAACGCGCAGGACAAACTATTTCCTCCGACACTAAGCGGTAATCCGCTCATAATGAGTTTTTGATGGAGTTTGAGTGCACACATGAAGCGTTAGGGAGCCGGTTTTGAGGAGCGGTCCACCTTAACAGCAGCGCGGCTCGGCTTTCCTCCTCAATCCGATCCGCCTGCGCCTCTTCCCCGCAGCAGAAGTTCCAGTCAGCTGCTTCCCGTCTCTTGTGAGGAGACTAGTGTCTCCTGATGTCCTCAATAACCTTGTGTTATACTGACATATTAGTGCACTTAATCTTAGTCTAGGAATGGAGTTTTAAAGTTATATAAGCCACGTGAATGCAAAATGCACATATAGACCGATAAGGAGTTTAAATGACTAATACAGGAGTTTTGGGCCGCTCTGATGATTGATGATTATGGCTCTGCTCCAGCGCTCTGTTGCGTACTAGATTTGGCTGCAGCAGATGAAAGGGGCTTCAGGAAAGGGGTGGTCCTGTATTGGAGCATATATAGAGAGCCGGGATTCTTGCTTCTAAGACAGAAGGAGAGTTGAAACTCGAGGAGACGGTGAGAAAATCTCTCCAAGACCCCTTTTGAGACTCTTCTCGTGATTTTCTCGTTCCTAATTTCGCTCATTTCCATTCGAAGACCATTTTAAGCTCTGGATTGGTATCTGTTGCAGTTTTCTGGTTTTGTTTCTGTGATATACCGGCTTTTGGAGTCACATTCTCAAAGAACTGAAACTTTGTGAGGATTTCCATCGGGTATTTTGTCATTTTGCTCTTGAGAACCCAACGGGAATATAATGTCTTTTTTGCGCGTCATACTGGGTTTAGTCGCAGCCCTGTGCGTAAACGCGGCGCAGAGCGCGTGGGAAGAGAGCACCGTGGTGCCGGTCCATCTCGAATCGTACGACACTGAACCGACCCATACAGCAGAAGCACGGGAAAAGCAATCCGAGAGACGCATCTATCGCTTGGACGTCTTTGGGAATCAGATGGTGTTGGATCTGGAACCGGACCAGACCTTTTTAGCGCCTGGGTTTGTGTTCCAGATGGTCGGGAAACCGGAGTCCGAAGAGTTTGACAGCGCTGGAGAGGCGCGGTGCTTCTTCTCGGGAACCGTGAACGGAGAAGAACTTTCCGCTGCGGCGATCAATCTGTGCAACGGACTGCGAGGCGGCTTCTATGTCGGCGGTGAAGAGTATTTCATTCAGCCCGCAAACGCCAGCGGAGAGGCTTCAGATGGAGACACCCACATCATTCGCAGAAGAAAACGGGGTTTCTTGGATGAGGAAAACGGTTCGAAGTGTGGGGTGAACGAAGAGGAGGAACGGGTCACCGAGAAACCAACCAAATCTGGCACAGAGCGCACCCCGTCTGAGTCTAAAGGTAAATATTTTAGAATAAAACGTTATGGTTATCTATCTTGTACCTGGGAAAGTTTCGTTATACTTTATTTTAAGGCTACTGAGATTTTTTTCCCCGGTAATTTTTCGCGCACGCCTCCGGTACCCCGAATAAACTCGGTGACTCCGCGTCATTCAGTGCGCGCTGGCGCAATGACGAGCGAATTAAGCTGAGTTCCGCGTCTGCGTTAACGTACTAAACATCAAATCACGTAATTTAGTTGGGATATGCATCAACTGCAAATAACACACATGTTCTGCCAGCCCGTTTAAAACAACTTTAAGATTTTTTTTCTAAAGCGCAGACGAGCCGTCTCCAAAAGCGAGGCGAGGGTTAACTTTGGAGAGGGCAGGAATCTCTCCACATACGCAGGAGGAGGGGAGGGGACATGGGGTTGAGGGTTGGGGGAGAGGGAGGCGGGAGAGAATGGGCTGGAGAGACGTGGAAGTTCTCCTCCTGGTACCGCATGTGGCGCAGATCAGCACCGGAGGACTGTAGATGGCTTGTATTTGCGCCAACATTTCTCGTGAAAGTGCGCAGGTTTTGGAAAAGTTATTAGCAGGGCGGAGCAGAACCTTAGTCAAATGGAAAAGTAAGCAAGCTCAGCATTAACTCCCAATAGCTTTCAATCTTTTAAGTACACAGTTCTCTATTTTTATTTTCAGTTATAAAACACCATTTTAATTTACTATTTCCAATCAAAATTACATATAGGTTTAATAGATTTGATGCATCTATGTGGACTCATAAAAGTGGACACGCATTTAAAATACAGCCTTTAGGTTCCAAGAAAACCAATATATATATATATATTGATGACGTCATCTTGCACTCATAGGCGTCTACAAATATATGTCCATGCTCTCTAGATATTCTAGTCCCTCCCTCTAATAACACCTGATGCTGACTAGCAATAGGAAGTAGGACATTATGTTTAAAGCCTATTGGCATTTTAAATAAAACATGCAAGTCATCAGTTTGGAAAAGTCATTTAATGCAAGACACTTTTCACTCTGGTTAATACAGAATCTGATTAAGATTTCACTTTTTTTCTGATTTAACAAATGGCTTTAATTATTATCTTCTCATCCTCCAGCACACCACAGATCTCGGCGCTTTGTGTCCACTCCTCGCTATTTGGAAATCATGATTGTGGCGGACCAGTCAATGGCAGAATTTCACGGCGCTGGGCTCAAACCCTATCTGCTGACCATCATGTCGGTGGCATCTCGTCTATATCGACACCCTACCATTCGTAATTCGATCACTCTGGCAGTTGTGAAGCTGCTTGTTGTGTACGATGAAGAACATGGTCCCCAGGTGTCCTCCAATGCGGCGCTTACGCTCAGGAACTTCTGCCAGTGGCAAAGACAGCACAACCCATCAAGTGACCGGCACGCAGAGCACTACGACACAGCAGTGCTGTTTACCAGACAGGTAAGTTTATCACTCCTGGTCTCATCTTGTACTCTTACAAAGAAAGTTTCTTTATTGGCATCAATGGCTCCATGAAGAAACTTTAACATCCATGGAACCTTTCAAATGCAGAAAATTTCTTTAGATTTTTAAAATGTTCATAAAAATGGTTCATTTAAGAACTGTTCACTGAAAGGTTCTTTGGGGAACCAAAAATGATTCTTCTATGGCATCCCTGCAAAACACCCTTTTGGAGCCTTTAGAGTGTGAGTAAATAATTATCTAGCACGGCTCATACTAATGAACGCTGTTCCTTTCAGGATCTTTGTGGAGCTCATTCCTGTGACACTCTGGGGATGGCGGATGTTGGCACCGTGTGTGATCCGGATCGAAGTTGCTCCATTATTGAAGATGACGGTCTGCAGGCAGCCTTCACAGTTGCACATGAGCTCGGTAGGCACATCTCCATGTTCCTATGTAAAAACTATAAACTATGCAGGTGTAGGTCAAATTAATAATTGTGCTTCTCATGTAGGTCACGTGTTCAACATGCCCCATGATGATGCCAAACAATGTGCCAGTCTTAACGGCAACCAGTGGAGTACCCACATGATGGCCTCAACCTTGTCCAATCTGAACCAGCTACAGCCCTGGTCTTATTGCAGTGCTATGATGGTCACAACCTTCCTGGACAATGGCCATGGTCAGTGTTTGCTGGACAAGCCCCAGAAGCCTCAGCATTTACCACAGGTTCTGCCAGGTTCAGTTTACGATGCTGACAGACAGTGCCGTCTCACATTTGGAGAGGAGTCCAGGCACTGTCCGGACCAGATCACCACCTGTGCCGCCCTTTGGTGCATGGTCACATCTGCAAATGGCTTGCTCGTCTGCCAAACCAAGAACTTTCCATGGGCCGATGGGACACCTTGCGGGTCTGACAGCTACTGTATGGCAGGCCAATGTTTGAGAAGGTCCGAGGCTGCCAAGTATCAGGTGAGCACCATTTGGTGACCCATACAGAATTGATGTTATTCTGATTTGTGACTGACAATGGTTCTGTCCTGTCACCTTTTAGATTCCAGTCAATGGCGGATGGGGAGCCTGGGGACCTTGGGGAGATTGCTCCCGTACCTGTGGAGGAGGTGTGCAGTACTCTATCAGAGAGTGTGACAATCCCCTACCCAAAAATGGAGGCAAATACTGTGAGGGCAAGAGAATTCAGTATCGTTCCTGCAACACCGAGACCTGCCCTGATAGCAATGGTAAGGAATGGTCCTATCGCTGTTTTTGCAACAACATGCAAGCCGCTTGATTTACAACTGTGTTTATTTGCGCAGGACTGACATTCCGTGAGGAGCAGTGTTTGGCCCACAATGACATCTCCTCTCAGTTGTCATTTGGCTCAGGAGAAGGCGTCGAGTGGGTGCCAAAGTATGCTGGGGTGTCTCCCAAGGACCGCTGCAAGTTGATGTGCCGAGCAAAGGGAACAGGCTACTTCTTCATTCTGAAGCCAAAGGTGAGTGTTCCAATTAGCCTGAGTTGTAAAATCTAACAGTGGTGTAGTGGATGCACTGGAGATGTTTAACCCAAGGTTTGTTCCAATGCTTCAGGTG
Organism: Cyprinus carpio; assembly: GCF_018340385.1. Lineage (NCBI taxonomy): Eukaryota > Metazoa > Chordata > Actinopteri > Cypriniformes > Cyprinidae > Cyprinus > Cyprinus carpio. The sequence goes on along the minus strand of NC_056597.1, from coordinate 24,341,474 downwards.
GCTGATGGTACACCATGCACCCCAGATTCCACCTCAGTCTGCGTCCAAGGCCAGTGTGTGAAAGCTGGTTGTGACAGGGTCATTGGCTCCGATAAGCGTTTTGACAAATGTGGCATCTGTGGAGGAGATGGATCGACTTGCAAGAAAGTTTCTGGATCAATGGAACGTGCTAGGTAAGCCCACAATCTGCACCAGTTAGAGTTTTCCAAAATTCCTTCTCAGATTTCTGTTTAATCTGACCTTTCCTTGTTTCTGAACTTTAGAGCAGGCTACCAAGATGTAGTGACGATTCCAGCCGGTGCCACGCACCTAGATGTTAAGCAGCGCTCTCTTGGAGGCCGCCGCCAAGACAACAGCTACCTAGCAGTTCGCAGGAAAGATGGCACGTACCTACTGAACGGCGACTATAAACTGACCACTTTAGAGACTGACATCTCTCTGAAAGGTGCACTGCTGCGATACAGCGGTTCCTCTGCCTTGCTAGAGCGCCTGCGAAGCTTTGCTCCCTTACCTGAGCCTCTTACCATCCAGGTGCTGTCAGTTGGTGATTCCCCCCGACCTCGCGTAAAATACAGCTATTTTGCACCACGCCCCAGTGGGTCCAAACGGCCGTCCATTAACGTTATTAGTGAAGCAGGAGATGCCGAATGGGTCCTACGTGAGTGGGGACCTTGTTCGAAGACCTGCGGCAGTGGTATCCAGAATCGGGATGTCGTCTGTCTTGATGCATATGGCCGCCAATCAAAAGACTGTCCTGAAGAGCTGCGCCCTGCGTCGACGCAACCCTGTGCTCTGCAGGCTTGCCAATCCTGGTTGCTCGGGGAGTGGTCCGCTTGTTCCAAAACCTGTGGCAGAGGCTTTCGCAAGCGCACTCTGCGCTGCATCGGACACAACGGCCACACTCTGCCTAACGAGAGCTGCAACGCAAAAGATCGGCCACGACCTCTGCTGGATTTGTGCAACATGACTCCCTGTTGAAACTGAACATTAAGGCTCGAAAACAACCTCGAACAGCTGTAACCGTGCACATCTGGTGCAGACCAACACAGGTTTTTGGATTCAAAGGGCCCCTTACGACCAAGACTGCAAGCAAACTTCTTTCAGTGTTTCAAATCCCACCCATCCAACATTGGGGGCACAAAGCTGGCACACTGTGCACCTGTCTTGACAGCTGTGATGGAGGATGAGAATACGCACACCTCTGCTGCTTTGGATAGTGATGACATGCATGTTAGATTTTGAGTGTGCATGGGTGTGTATGATGATTAATGAAACAGCTATGCATTTATAGAGTCTGTCTGAGCTGGACTAGACAGGCATGATTTGTTTGTCACAAGAGAGGATATAGGAATATATAGAAGCTATTGGCAGGGTCAAGAGCAGTAACAGAAGAGTTCATTAGTAGTGGTGTTATATAAAACGCCCTCTAGTGGTTCTCCATTTCAAAGTTGCAAACTCTGGCTCAGAGCACATATTTAACACATGCATTTTTCTTGCCAAAACCAACGCCATATCTCACCTCAGCTAGGCACATGTGCTGCTAATCAAACACCACAACAGGTATTATGCATCTCCTCATAACTAAGTTTAACAATGCACATTAGCTTTAAGTTTAGCTTCCTAGGTTGATATTTTCATCATTTTGCAAAGCCATACCTGATCAAGAGGGATCACGTTTTTAAAGGGGAGGGGGACCAAAGAGCATAAGTTCTATACCTGAAGAGAGACTGTGTTTGTGCGTGTTTATGTATGTGTGGGTTAGTTCTGTGTGTTTGTGTGGAGATATGGTGAGGGACTTCTCTCCTACTACTACTTCATAAGTAATCCTCTCCTGCCTTCTGAGAAGGTATCTTTGTAATGAGGTATTTCTTTTTGTGCAGAATATCCAAACATTATTTATTTTTGTACAGCCCATTTAATATAATCTTGTTGCTTTTTTATAATTATTGTATTTCTATTTGTTATTATTATTGAAATAACTGAAGGATGTAGATTATATATTAGAGTATTTATACAATATCAACGATCTTAGGTTTATGAATAAAGTATCACATTGATTTGTGGACCAATATTTTTGAGATGGTGTCTTATTTTGGGTGTGGCTGCTGACGTTGAAGCACTGTAGTCTAAATCCTAGTCTGGGGACCCCTAGGGGTTCGTGAAGGTACTACATTATATTTTCTCTAAAAAATATAATGGTATTTTTAATGTGGCTCATCTGCTCTAAATGATGGAGCAACATTAACATCTAAAGTCAGAACTCTAACTTATGCACATTGTTTGCAAATAAATGTACACATGAAGTACATTAATTTAAGTTCATGCATACATCAAAAAAAAAAAAAAAATCAAAAGAGCATCAGCGTGACTAAATCTAATTAGGACAATTTTAATACAAAGCTGCTGAGTCTGTCTGCTTGTATTATGAACCAGACAAAGAAAGTCCACTGAGCTGAATTAAGGGAATTGAATTAAATTAATTAGCAATCAATAGCTGTTCAAAGAAAAGCCTGTATGACCAGCATATTCAGCAGGTAATAACCACATTACTGGTTATAACCAGGAAGTCTTTTGTTGTATAACAAGCTTTAATAATTTAAGAGGTTTTGTCATTATGTTACAAGGGTGGTTGAAGAGGAAGCACATTCAGCCCTGGCCAGTCCTTCTGCTAAATAATACATGCAACCAACCACTCAGTAAAATACTTTACCTTACACAATAACATTTAATTGAAAAGAAAACATTTTCAGAAAGTTGGCTAATTGGCTTTAATAATGTTCTCAAAACATTAGCACAAAAGCAATATTTATACATCCTTCATGGAATTATTTTTTCATTAAATGTTTTAGTTGGATGTTCATGTAACATTTCTAAATGTTACCACTTTTTTCAGAATGTTCAGAGAGCATTCAAATGTAACATGTCTGCAAATGATAGTTAATGGAAATGTTAGAAATGCGTTCTTAGAAGATTTTAGTTAGTTGAGTCCATGTTATTTGTCAACAACTCAAATACATGAAGCGATTAATTAACAACAACTAAAAAACAAAAAAAAAAAATAATCAAATAAAAAAAATTTTTTTGACACTGCCCCAAAACTAAAAAAGAGTCCCTCATTCAAATAAATAACAATAACAATCACTTTTCTGTTTCTATTTGGCGTGCTATTTATACACAGAAATTGACTTTGGCGTGCATATGATAAGCAATTTTTTGGCAGGCATATAATACGCACCGACCCCACACCCCTAATACTAAACATCGCACGCCAAAGTCTATTTCTGCATATAAATAGCATGCCAAATAGCAACAGAAACTCGTGGAAATGATAGACACTTTCATGAGATTGGGTAGGAGTTCTAAATATGTGCCTGAGTTGATCAAGTGAATTAGGTATAAACATTTGTGCCTATAATCCTATGAAGCACGTGTTTTGGGATGCTCTTGTTTTCTCTTCGTGTATAGCCCAGGTCAGGGATGTTGCACACAGAGCGGATTCGTGAAAACACGACTGAAGAGAGATCTAAATATAGACTTAAGGGACACTAGCGAGAAGATGAGGCCGCAATTTGCCGCTATTGAAGAGTGCGAACGTGTTCCCAGAATGATTGTGCGACTCGCGTGTTGTAACCAGCCTCATTCACGTCTGTGTGATGATGAGGAGTCGTGACGGCGGGGGCGGGTGTACTCGCATCCAGACCGACTGGGCGACGTTCCTGGGGGAGGGGATCGAGGCGAAGAAAAGAAAACAGCGAGAGGAGCGCAAGGAAGAAGTTAAAGACAAAGAGGGAGGACTCAAATGAGAAGCTGTGATGAGAGAGGAGTCGTGGAACACGTGGAGCCTTATGGATAAAAGAGTGCGTTTATTTTAACGCTTGAGACGCGGAACGCTTGACATTCAGAACAACATAAGCACAGTTTATAAAAAGATTTAAGACATGGCAGAATTACCGAGCAACTGTGCAAAGATTAAATAACATGTCAAAGTTGGTTAGACGCGTTTTCCAGGGTTTTTCAACAGAAATGTACAGGAACATCATGGAAAATCCGAGGACGCCGAGTTCACAGAAGAGTTGGAAGTTCTTGCGGGACTCTCTGCTGCTTTGCTTCTTTGCCGGTAATGTAGTTTTATACTGTATTTGCGAACTAGGAAGTAGATCAATTCAAAATGCAATCGATTGTTTATTTAAATTACAAACAAAGGAAAGTCACGTATGCGTTACCTAGTTAGCCTACTTACAATTAGAGGTCGTAAATTAAGTTGCGGGTCAAACAAATCTCAGTTGTGTTTGTAAAAGTGAGTTAATGACTTTCAGACAACATTTTTGCACTATGATGATTTATAATTCTCATTTTACCGCTGTGCTTAAAGCTTCACTGGTAATGACGCAGGCCACACGTTTAGGTTCTAGAAACGTTGTGGGAACATCGTTTTGAAATGATTCTAAAACGTTGAAGGGTCCGGTTTTCTTGTTGTGATTAGAATGTTATTTAAAGGTTACAAAAACGATTCTAAGAGCGTTTAAACATCATGTTATTTTAAGAACGTTTTCTCTCAACGCTGAGAACACATGAAAGATTAAGTTATAAGAACGTTCCATAAACATTACTTAAAACAAACAAAAAAAGTTATAACATTTTATAGAATTTGAAAAACGTTAGTGAAAGTGAGAATGTTTGCTGTTAGCTGGGAACTTACAAAGAAAAGTTTCTTATGAGTTTCTACTTAACAGACTACAGTTTATAATTATTTTAACTAACAAACTTTAACTGGTTTAATTGGTTAACTAACAATTTCTCCGTTGTCTGTGTAAGAAAAAAACTAGTTTTAGAGTAATTTCTATTGACTAATTGCACATTTCACTACCACTTTTAATGCTGCCATGGTATTCTTTGAAATACAGTGAAGTGTTAAGTAAATATCATGGTATATGGACCCTGCATTTATTCAGTAGTTTGACCATCTGATAGCATCATACAACACTTTTATGGAGTTTTATGATTAAACTATGCATATACAAACGTATGTAGGAAGTGTGTGTGTGTGTGTGTGTGTGTGTGTGTGTGTGTGGTATCATTTAAAGCACCAGTGCGTCTAAAGTGTCTTTGTCCCAAAAGTGTTGACCGACAGGACCCAGAGGTACAGCGAGGGCCTCCAGGGGACCACCCAGTCTGCAGGGCCCCACATTTGCTCTGGAAAGCCAGATGCAAACAGACGCCAGTCAAATTGAAGCCAAATTTTGGTGCTTCAGAAAACATAATTACACCAATTATACTGTGATGACTGTGGGCAGGACGAGATAGCGCTGTAATTGTGTAACAACCATCCTTATCCTTGAGCATGAGCTTGAGATATGTATATTAAAAGACTGTTTGCACTAAAACAGTTGTATTTAGAGCTCTTTTTCAAGTACTGGCATCAAAACACAGGATAAGAAGCCATGGATCTAAATCTATATAGATGGATTTGTTAAGCAATAGTTGTGCTGTACACACCCTTCACCAGCAATGCAAATGCAATCCAGTCATGAAATGTGTCATAATCACAGATCAATAGCGTTTGATGCCAACATGAATCCAGCAGGTGTGTTTGGTGCATTAAAGAGCTCTGAGCAAGAAGCAACACATGATGAAGCGCTGATGATTCGTTCTGCAGGATCAGACTCGTCTGTCAGCTCCAACACAACACTAAAACTGAGAAACACTGCAGGGAGATTTTGAGCAGTTGGTTTTGTCTCAATGCACAATAATGTTCTTAAAGCATTAAAGTCAAGAGCAGTGAAACACTGCAAAAATATCATATTCCTTATCTTTATATGTGTCTTATTTTCCACTGAAAATATTTAAACATTTTAAACATTATCTCTAAATAAATTGAGTAAGGTCTTTGACTATTTCGTTACATACACAATGCTAAAAATGCTTTACACACAAGGGATTTAAAAATAATCTTAACGGATAATATAAAAACAAAATGTTAAAAGGAAAATAAAATATATTTATATTTATAAAAATAAATATTCTAATAAAAGATTAAAACTATAATTAAAAACATTAATTGTGAGCAGTTATTATTAATAAAACTTAAACCATTAAAAACATTTTCATTACTTGAAGTAAAACAAACATTAGAAATAAAACCTTCATTAAAAACTTATTTTATTTCAGCTAGTTTCCATGGCAACATTTCTCATTTTTGTTTAGTGTACTAAAATAACTCAAACTTAAACCTAATGAAAACTATATAGATGTAAAAAAAGAAAAAAAATAGACATTTAATAAAAATGACAAAAACAATAAAATTGCAAAAAAAAAAATATTTAACTTCAATGTTATTTTATTAAACTCAATTTAACTAAAAACTGAAAATATACAAATGAAATCTAATTCAAAATATGAACTAAAACTCCTAAATACGAAAATAAGATAACTATATATAAATAACTATAACGGACATTGCTAAATAGTGAAAATGTGAATTATATTTCTGATGTCAGTGATGCTATAAATCAGTTCACATTGAGCAAATATTCTTGTAAATATATCATATTTTGTATAAATTTTGTGTGTGTGTGTGTGTGTGTGTGTGTGTGTGTGTGTGTGTGTGTGTGTGTGTGTGTGTGTGTGTGTGTGAACTTGTTTATGCTACATTGAGGATATTAAAAACCTGAAATGTTTGACATCTGCGACCCCCACAAGGGAAAAAATAAAGATTAAAAATAGTAAATGATGTTTATCTGAAAGTGTAAGAATGCAAACAGGTTTTCTGTGAGGGGTAGGTTTAGGGTTAGGGGATAGAAAATAACATTTGGTCAGGATAAAAGTAATAGAAGTCTATGGAAAGTCTCCACAATTCACAGAAACAAATGTGTGTGTGTGTGTGTGTGTGTGTGTGTGTGTGTGTGTGTGTGTGTGTGTGTGTGTGTGTGTGTGTGTGTGTGTGTGTGTGTGTGTGTTCTGTAGGCCGTGGAGACGCTCAGTGTGATAGCTGTATTGAGTATTGCTGTGATGGGGTTCCTCCGTTCTGCTGCTCTTACTATGCGTATGTGGGAGACGTGCTCTCGTAAGTACACACACACACACACTTACACACGTTGAGTTTCTATGTAATGGTGTGTAATGGTTCTTCTACTGTCCAAACTGTATTTTCTCTCCCCTTACCCTAAACCTACCCCTCACACAAAACTACTGGCATTTGTTGAATTTCACAATTTAGTATAGTTTATGAGGACACAGGAAGTGTAAACCTCATTAACCAATTTCACGTTGTTGTACCCATGACATTATACAGCCATATATGCAACACACACACACGCTCTCACACAGCACATGTATCACACCAGCAATGAGTTGACCTCTGACCTCCCCTCCCCCTCACACACAGCTGCTTTTCCACTTCAATCTGAAATCCAACCCACATCCCATAATTAACCCTCGTGTCCAGTTACATCTAATAACTGATGCTAGTTTGAAAAAATCAAAACACATTTTTAATGACCACAGTAGAGTGTTCAAATGATAAAAGTGACTTTTATTGTTTCTTTTTAATAGAGGCTCTCCACTAACAGAGCAGCAATGTTCTCTCAAACTCATGAACAGTAACGTTAACAGAACATTTGTCCAAAGTTGTCTGGTCTTTCTCAAAATATATAAATATATTTTATACATTGTTCATAGAACTCTTTTTTTTTCTGAAACATTAGAGGACTTTTTTTAAATGTTACGTTCAGAGAACATTTAAAAGTAACATTCCCATAATGTTTGCAAAATGATACAATGGAATGTTCTCTTAACATTTGAATAACGTTTTTAAACATTTAAAAAAAGGGGATGTTTTGAACATTCCGAAATAACATTTTTAAAACCTAATGAGAATGTTCGCAAAATGTTTTAGAATGTATACTTTGTGCATTTTTATTACATTATAAGCAGGCTACTTTTTAAAATAATTACATATTAATAATAAACCAAAATTGTTAAGAATTTAACCAACTAAATATAGCTATAAATGCATAAAATAATAAAGGGGGGAAAAGACAATTACAAATGATAAACAAAAATAAGTTTCAGAATCTGAGAGTGTTTTTCAGTATCCAAAAGTTTACAGACAAACATAGTTATGGGTTTTCCTTTTTTTTTTTTTCTTAGCATTATTGCTGTTTAATTATTACTGATGAGATCACAAAAGGCTGCATTCACACCAATGCACAGATCTGTTCCCACATATCAGATGTTCTGTCCTGTTCTGAAAACAGCTGATTGTGTACACATCAATTTTGTATCATAAAAGTATTTGGAGTGCATTTAACCGCATGAGCGACCGGCTTTAGGACATCAAACACACACATGCTTCGAAGAGAGAATAAATTATTATAACACCCTCAGTTTCTTAGATGTTTCTCCTCACATGAGCATCTCAGATGCTTTGGTCGGATCTTAACCACACCTCAAAATGACAATTGAAAAGCAACACATTTGGTCTTTTGTGCCGTGTTTAGTCAGGTGCCTGATCGCTCAAGAGACGGATCACCGTTGACTCACAAAGGGACGGGGTCCATCAAAAGATAAATAAATAAGAGCATGGGTGGTCTGACTCCACAAAAACACAATACATGCAAATATTGAGTTTATCCTGCCATGTAACAGGTAGTTAGTGTGTGATGAATGGAGCATCCCTCTGTTAGTCTCAGGTTTGTGTTTTGTTCGTTCAGGGGAACGGCGATCTCAGGGATCGTGTTTGGAGTGGTGTTTCTGATGGGCGCGGTGGCCGCCATCTTTCTGTGCATCTGTATGTGTGTGAAGAACAGCCGCGGGGCGAGAGTGGGCGTCTTCGGCTCGTCGTACATCAACACCGTGACTCAGGGTTACCCAGGTAACACAACAACACACACAAGCCTTCACAGCAAAACTAGCACACAGGAGATCACCGGAGTGGATTCAGCCGAATTAACTTGCACTTATAATCAATTAATATCCTCTAATACTATCGATTTAACTGCACTGACACTATCAAGTGAGAATAACATTTTTGAGCTGAATAATGACTTTTGAAATTGTTTTTTTGAAAGTGTATTACACTATTAAAATGAAAGGTGCTTGACGATGCCACAGAAGAACCTTTTTGTCTAAACGGTTCCACAAAAGAGCCTTTAACATCTGAAGAACCTTTCTGTTTCACAAAAGCTTCTTTGTGGCGAATGAAGGTTCTTCAGATTAGAAAAATGTAAGAAAGAGATCGATTCCTCCGAAAACAAGACTTTGTGTCTTCTGTTATTTTGTTTCTAAAGTACATGTGTCTTTAAGAATCTTTAGACATTTGCACTGGAAAACACACAAAATATTGATAAAGAACATCACCCCTTTTTTTTGCTTATACAAGACATTCACATTTAGAACACATATTTATCTGTTGCTTCTCCTTCAATTTATTCCTTAAATGATCTTTACTTGGTCTTAAAAAGTCTTACATTTACCTTCAGAAATCCCACAGAAACCCTATAACAACCATTTCACAGACAATTACAAACACCTTACCAGCTAAACTTAAAAGCTATGACATTTTGTATCAAGCCTACATCACTTTTTTTATATGTTGCATATTGCATATTTACGAATATTTAATAAGATGATGCCAAATTGGCATATTTTGAATATAGGCCAAAACTTAAGTTTAGGCCTACTCTTAAATCAAAATGTGCAAGATAACATTATAATTCAGAGTTGTATGCATATCTAAGAAATTTTAATAAATTGTTTAATTTCTCTGTATGTTGCCACAGTTGGGAGTAACTTTAATATAGGTAACTTTTTGTACGTACGTCGTCTATTATATATGTATCTGACAGTTTTGCATGTTGATCCAAATGTAAATAGAGCCTATAAATCTCTCCTGTAAACGCTGCATTCATTTCCAGTTCTGTCTCATTCTCCTCAGGCCCTCCTCCTCCTTACAGCTATGATTGTGAGATGTATCCTCCTGATCTACGGCCGCCTCCATACACTCCCACTCCACCCAGAGCCACAAACTACTCTCCACCTCCACCCTATCCAGGCTACAGCCACAAATGAGCCTCCGTGTGTGTGTTATTCTGAGGGGACACACAAAATAATGCACAAAAATAAAAAATGCCTGCACAAATGCCACACTGGCGCTCCGTCAGTAAAGCAGGGATTTGTATTCACTTAACCAGCGCAAAGATGATTCTTACCCAAGGATTGGAGTATTTTTATTTATGACATGGACATTTATGGTCTCAGAAACCTAATGAACACTAATAAACCTTATTAGGCAACATGAGACCAGGACAGGCCTGAAAACTCCACAATGTAAATGTTTTCTTGTGATGCGGTTTGTTGAAGATCAGTGTTATTTCTTTAATTGTCAAATGGAAATACAGTGAAATGAACTGTTAATATGGGAGTAAACGTCATGTCTTTTTTTTTTTTTTTGTTTACACCCTCAGATTCCAGATTTTCAAATATTGTCTCATCCTAACAAACCATCATACATCAATGGAAAGCTGATTTATTCAGCTTTCAGATGATGTATAAATATCAATTTTAAAAAAAATTACCCTTATGACTGGTTTTGTGGTGTCTTGATTAATTTTTATCAGCTGAGGAAATAATATGGTAAATGTATTTATTCATAGAAATTTGAAAGAGCAGGTTGTATTTGTAGTTGGCTACTGTTACGAAAAACACACCAGGTGTAGTTAACTGTGTGCCGATTGTGTCCGAACAGCAAAACATTAATGCAATTTATGTCTGTTTTTACTTTTCATAATAAAACTGAAGCCTGCATGCTCTTGCTTTACAGAGTGGTGCATATATGCCATCACTCACACAGGTCTTTACCAAAATGTTTTATTCTTTGAGGTCTTTGAAAGCTAATTTGCACACACATCCAAGAAAGTAGACTACATTAAAATATAAAAAGATTTCATTTTGAAATATGGAATATGAGAATTTACCGAACTAGGCTATTACACATTTATAATAATGTTTTCATGATAGTCCACACGGTGGCAGCAAATAACATAAAAGAGCATAATTAAATTCTCCAGCTTGAACGTAATCTAGAGCCCATGACATTAAATGTTTTGATTTCCTTTTTATAAACGTAAATAAATAAAATGCATGCATTAGATGAGCAATGCCTCATATTGCATAGTGTTATGTTAAGAAATAAACCAATAACATTTTAAAAATTTAAATAATAAAAAATAAATGTACAGTTAGGCCTAAGTAAAAATAAACATTGATTAAAAATCAGATTACTAAATGAAGAGTGAAATATTTTTGTTATTACTCATAAAACGTAGGCTATGTGAGCTGAAAGATTAAATAAATAACAATAAGTTATAAATATAAATACAAATGCATATAAAATAAATAATAAAATATATTTAAATTAAAATAAAAATAGGTTAGAGTCAGATAGTGCAGTCTTTGATTTGATTTTGATTTTAGGTGCCAGTATTTTGAGTCCCGTGCATTCATTCGCTCGGTGTCCAGTCAGGTGACGCGCTGCTCTGACTCGCCATCGCAGGACCATCGCATTCTTCTCAGAGCCGACGCGATCCACGCACCGACATCTATACCACACGGATATTATTTCGTCGCTTTGCTGGATCACGAGAAGAGGCGCGGAATGGGCTGTCGAGAGCTTTTCGTGTTACTGATGACCGCGACATCGACGCTCGCTGCTGAGGTAAGACAGCGACAAAAGCGCCGCCGATCAATGAGTCGATTCAATGTATCCAGCACCGCAGCGATAGACTGGAAATGTTTCTTTCCGTTTATGTCGCTTCTAAACCAGAATAAGGTTTAATATCTAACCCTTGTGTGTTTGTTTAATAATCGTATAATGTTACGCAAGGAATGTTTAGAATAAACGGCAATGGTGGGAATAATCGCTACATAATAATCGCTACATAAGCGTTCCGCGCGACTGTTCGCTATATGTGCGATATTTTATATCCGACATATACAGGATGAACGGATACTGTATAACAGATCCATATATTAATATTAATAAACTGTGAGGCTGAGGGTTGTGCTATAGAGTTAACGGCACCGGCGTTTAAACGCTTAATGCGCCGCGTTCGAACTTAAACTGATTCAGTGATTCACACACGTTATGTTTTCTTGTTTTTTAACTCTATTTTTTATATTTTGGTGTGGGTCCAGCTAGTTAACGGAGGAATGCGTTCAGTGGCCTGTTGGGTTGGGATCATGATGGGATCAAACGAGATTCTTCTGGATCATCTGAGACCGGAAAATACGAGTTTTATTTTTTGGGATTGATTCCAAATTATGATTCACTCTTCCCTGAGGTTTTCATCGAGGAAATCAGGCGTGTTGTTGTCACTGTGTGTGTGTGTGTGTGTATGTGTGTGTGTGTGTGTGTGTGTGTGACGTCGGGATGCCTTTGATCGTTCCTCGGTCTTTGTTAGGCGATGTTTCTTTCAAACATGACTCGATAAAATGAATCATCGCGCTGCTATCACTAAATGCGTTGCGTTCCGTTGAGAGGAACGCGTTGTGTGTGAACGCCCCCCCCCCCCCAATATGGCGACTGAACTCAACTGGAGCTACATTGTTTTTCGAGGAACACGCTATTTTTAATCGCTAACGATCAGTTTAAGTGTATTTTTACTGTGAGACACCTTGTCTGTGGGCTGGTCTAAGCCTGTTATTTTCCACACCGCAGTCACTGTGTCTCCACTCTATTCTCACCATTCTTAGAGGATAAGGTGCTGTGGGGGTTTTTGGGAATATACCATGGTATTTTTGGATGAAAATTGGGGTACTGTGCCAATACCATGAAATGTGTATCATTGGTGTAAAAATACCATGGTGTTACCCACAGATTCCATCAGTGTAATGAGAGAATGAATGATACATGAGGTCATAATGGGATGTTGCTGTTTATTGTGCTACAGAGTGAAGATATTGATTGGCGATTAGTAAGAGTGTTTTGGTGGATTGTGGTTTTGTTGGTGCTTCCACCAAAAGGTCTGTAGAAATTGAGGTTTGATAGATGTTGAAAATCTTAAAGCAGATAAAAGGAAACGTCTATACTGTAGTATTGGAACCCGGACTGGGTGATAGAGCTAAGAAATGTCCTTTTATGTGTTCCTCTGCCAGCTGAAGATATATTTAATATGCATCTTAATGTTTATGTATTTTTCTGAAATGGCTAAAGGCTGTTTTTCAACCAGAGGAAGCATCATTTCAGCTAATAATGCCAGAGTTTAATTGCAAGAATCCTGTTTTCCCATGCACTTTCATTTTTATGCTTTTTTTATATTTATATCCACCGATTTGATGATCTTAATAATAATTGCCCATGTTTTCATTAAAGCTATATTAACTCGGAGATTAGGTTTTGTTTATACACTGTTTTTGGCCAAATAAACAGTGCATTATAATATATCACAGCGTTTTTTGACTGCACATTGTCAGCAGCGAATATTTGACTTTATGTAATATAAGCGGCTGCAGAATTGTGTTTGTTTTCATCTGTACCTTGCATAAACATCAGATTGCATGTTGTCTTGTTTGTGCTTCAGTTAGCCAGTCATCCGCTCGTGTTCAGAGCTCTAGGTCAGTAAAGGTCAGTCTGGTATGGCCGTGGGTTTGTGCTCTGAATGAGAGGCTTTGTTGGCTGTAACATGCGTGTGTCAGCAGGTAAGAGATGCTCACAGCCAACACAACAGCTTTCTGAGCAATCAGGATGAGTTTGTGCAAAACCTCCCTGGAGCGCTGGCCCATAAATAGCCAGTGTTCATGATCAGATTTCAGTCATTTTACAGAATTAAACAACAGTATCTCAATGAAGTAGATGTGTTTTATTTTTCTGAACATTGAAGGTGCTGTTAGACTAGCAGTCATTCCCAATCTCTCGTGTACAGAGTTTGAGTGCTGCAGAGTTGAGATTTCACCGAATCATGAATCTGTTCAAAACGCTGATTTGAATGTTTTAAACATTTCATTTGCATTATCAGTCAGAAACGTTCACAGAAATCTCTTCATATGTATTAAGACACATGTGCATAAAACATGTACATAAATATTACTGTTTATATCTTAATATAATTAAAAATGAATAAAAATGATTAATCATCAATAAATTAATTTGCGTTGTTATTCAGAAATATTTACAAACATCTCTGCCAGGGTTTTCATTGTTAAAATTAAAACTGTGCTCAAATTAAAACTGTTAAAAAAAAACAAACATTTTTTTTTACTTGAAATAAACATTAACTTAATTAAAATAAAATAGAATCTAGAATATAAATATGTTCAGGTAATTGCCAAAGCAGGTGTTCTCATTTTAATTTAGTTTGAAATAAACAATAATAAAAACTATATAGACATATTTAAAAAAAAAAAAAAAGACAAAAGCACACAATAAAATTAGTAAAACTTTAACATTAAAATGAAAACAGGAAATATAAAAAAAAATAGATTAAAAAATAACACTGATCTCCTCATTGCATTTTTCTTATTTTAAAATGTTTTCGTAAAATATATGCACATAAATATTGCAGTTTATTGGTGCATATAAATAAAAATAAATCAATATGATTCATAATCATCAATTAATTTCATTGTGACACAGAAATGCTCAGAAGTCTTGATGAGTGATATTAAAATCTTTTAGTAAAACGTGGGTAAATATTTCTGTTGGGGCTTAAATACAAACTCATATAAATGTTTTCAATATAATTATTGTATTTTCATGCATTAAATGTTCATTTATAATAATGCATTCTGTTGCTTGCTCTGATTGCTTCTATTGTCCTCATTTGTAAGTCACTTGGGATAAAAGCGTCTGCTAAAGGACTAAATGGAAGTGTAATGTGTCATATATTTTTATATCTCACAGTAAAGATGAATTTATTACTCTGACCCGTTTAGTTTTAATGCATAAATTGCAATAATAGTAGTTTTAGTGACATGAAGATGCATTGCATATTCAGGTTTTTCCCAAAAATAAAATAAAAATATAAGTATTATTCATTGCTTAGTGTTTTTAACTAGATTTATACTGTATTTTCATGCATTAAATGTCCTTTTAAAATCACACATGTAAATAATGTCATATATTTTGCAGTAATTATGAATCAGTTGATTTGATAATGAGATTTGTGCGGCCCTTAGAGAAATCAGTGCTTTTAAATCATGAGTTAATGTGAAGCAGAGGAGTTTTACTGCTTTTATATAAGCAAATGAACTTACAGTTTATGATAGAGACTATTTTTGCTCAGAGATTTCTGGTAAATGTATTGATAGTTACGCTGATTTAAACATTACATTTTGAAATAGAAGGACTGAAATAGTATTTTAGATTTTTTTATTCAATAATCTTTTGAAAGATTGCTTGTGTTTTTTAGTTTTTTTGGGGGGTGGGGGGATAAAGGACTGCTTAATGAATTAATGTATGTATTTTAGAACAATTTTCACTCTCAAATTGCTTGTCAATTTTATAGAACTTTGCAAAGAAATGGTAAGTAATTTTGAATTAAACATCGACTGAAATTAGTGTTTTCTTGTAAAACAAACTTTAATAATCTTTCAAAAAAATTGCTTAGATAATTTCCATTCAGAAATGACTAGTAAATTTCACAAATAATTACAAAGAAACGACACATAACACATTGAATTAAACATGACATTTTGAATTAAAAAAAATATATATATTTTATTTATTTATTTATTTTACACTACCTACAGTGTTTTAAATGCTGTGAATGTTGTTGGGTCCTACGACAAAATTCTTGTGATTTCTGACTTTCCCTAAAAATTGCTAGTAAATTTTATGGTTAATTGCAAAGTTAACGCATTAAATTAAACATTACATTTCAAAGTAGAAAGTCTGAAAATAGTAGTCTCTTGTAAAACATACTTCAGCAATCTTTTGAAAAATTGCCTGTTTTTTTTTTTTTTTTTTTTTTTTTTTGCAGTTCATTATTTTGTATTAATGTAGTAGTAGTTTTTGATTCAGTTATATTAAAAATATAAAAAATATAGATTTAATTTTAACAAAGCAGTTTTTAGATATTCTCATATCCATATTTTTATATTTATTCATAAATGTTTTTTAGTTCAGCTTTTCTGCTGAACATTATCATGTTTTGATGCCCAGTTTCACCCAAGAAATGTTCATATCGCAGAATTCAAAGTGCATACAATTTCAGATTGATTCAGTTTTACATTTTAAAAATGTATATATAATACCACATAGATAATATCTACAGCAATAATATTACAAATGAATGTGCATTTGTTATTTTGTCGTAACATAGTAGTTAATTCAGTCATATTAAATAATACGCTTGTATTCTCTTTTATCTCAGCTCTTATACATTTTATGTTTATCTTCTCAATTGACCATTATAATGTTTTGATTCACTATGCACATGTATAATTCTATGATTTCTATATGTGTTTGAGTGAATATTGGGTGTTAGTTAAATCTAAATGAAGTCTGGGTTGTCTGGGTGTTATATATTAGTGTGTATTTCATATATATCATATATGCTGTGGATGTGATGTGCAGAGACTTTCTCCCAGAGGACACTGGGGTTAATAGGTGTGAGGCTGACCGTTGCCATGGCAGCAGAGCGTGGCAACAGTCTCTATGGAAACAGACATCTTCATCACACCATTGTTTCATGAACGAGCCACACGGTCTGACTCTGTTGTAGATCTCAGTGTATTTCTGTTCAAAACAAAGTAGAAAACAGTGTAATTCACTGCTGTGACTCTGTATTCTGTGGATTGAGGATTTACACACCTGTCCGTCGCTCGTCCACACCTGGATGAACACCACTACACCTGTCAGGAACAAATCAAGAAGAGCAGAGGAAGTCGTATTTTGAGAAAATAAATTATTTGTAGGATCATTATTTGCTTTCTAATGTTATTTTCATGACACATTTTCTCATTAATAATAGGCACAGAAAATAAACAATCAAAATTAAGTATTTATGTTTCACAGTAATATTTGTTGTAATTTAATTTATGCTGATTTTCATTCATTTTTACAGTAAATGCTGTAGGGCTACTGTAATAAATACTACACAAAAATGCTCTAATACTATACAAACATACTGCATTGAAATATTTACAATATTTAGTATTTTTTAATTTTAAAAAGAAGATTTTAGAGTGTAACATATTTGACATTGTCATGCAAATAATGCGAAAAAAAAATAAAATGATTTTTTTTTTAATTCCTTTTGATTTCAAGACCAGTCACAGGAAGAGCAGACAAATGTATATTTTGAGAAAATTAATTATTTGTAGGAAAATTATGTTGCTTCATAATGTTATTTCAAATGCATTTTCTCATTAATAATGCGATAAAAATAAATGATGCATTTACATTTCATGGTAATAATTGTTGTAATTTAAATTATGCTGATTTTTAATGATCCACTGCTGTAATATTAAATAATAAACAAAAATACTCTGATACTGTACAAACATACTGCATTACAAGAATGATAATATATATCTATAAAGTTTATAAAAAATGAGTCTTCATGTATTTCACAACACTTGAGCATGTTATTCTTATTAAGTGAGGGGTTTTTTTTATTTAGTTATTTTTTTTACATAAAGTCTCTGAGAATCTGACACCTTGTACTTCTAGAGACTATATATATATATATATATATATATATATATATATATATATATATATATATTATATATATATATCACTTGTAAATGATGAAATGCATGGATCGGGCTGGTTTGGTCATTTATACTAGTTTTCCAGTGGCTGCCTTTGATAGTTAATGTTCAGTCTTATAATTCAACACAGTTACTCACATATTAAATATTTCAAGTTTCACTCGAGAAAATGGTTTTCTTCAGATGTTGCTAATTCATGGTTCACAATGCTTGATGGTTTACGGTCAGCGGGTGTGATCCAACAGCAGGAGGTCATGTGACTCAAATCCTCTGATCTCTCACTAAGCCCCGCCCACCTTAGTTACCGTCGCTAGGCCTGTCAATCACTCTTGTTCAGATTGAGTGAATCGTTTCAGAAATGATTCATTGATCCAGTCTTCATGCGGTGATCATCCATGTGAATCTTGTGTGATTCTGCTCTGAAGAAGCCTGAGGGATGAGATGTTAGTGAATGTCAGCACACCTGCTTCAGGAATGTGTCTGACGCTGCTGTTGTCTGTAGGGGGCGTGGCTTCAGCAGGATGATTGACGCTTGACTGTGGATCGCTTCATTAAACCTATAAAACATACATTGTGAGTTCATTGGTTTTCATTTATAAATAAATACACTGATAGGTGTTTCTCGAGAACATTCCTCCATGATTGCTTTCGATCACTTTCAGTTTTGAAAGAGAATCGCTGTAGTAAAGGCCACTTTAATGATTATTATGATGTGGATAGATTAGTTTAACCTGTTTAGTCTTGAGTCCTGGCGTTAAATCAGGCCACTCCTGGTGTTTTGGCTTCATCCTAATCTTAAGTCCTTCGGAGCACACTTCCATCACTCATTCTTTCCCTGTGAGGACGTTTATGCCCTTTACGTCTGTGAAATATTTAGTTAAATGCATCACAGACTTGATGGATTTTCAGAGCTAGTTCGTCTTTTTTCAGTAAATCTTGGATGCGTTCAAACTCATTGACTCCTATAATGTGCCGTATTTCAGAGCGAAGCCAGGTTTCTGATGAAGCGCTCAAGCT
This sequence comes from Cyprinus carpio, assembly GCF_018340385.1. NCBI lineage: Eukaryota > Metazoa > Chordata > Actinopteri > Cypriniformes > Cyprinidae > Cyprinus > Cyprinus carpio. Next base: position 24,322,745 of record NC_056597.1, on the reverse strand, counting down.
TGTGTTCTGTCGCAGGTGCCGTCGGACTCCGGTACCGGACTCCTGGCCGAGCCGCAGGTCGCCATGTTCTGCGGGAAACCCAACATGCACATCAACGTTCAGACGGGGAAATGGGAACCCGATCCGTCCGGAAGCAAGAGCTGCATCGGGACTAAAGAGGGAATCCTGCAGTACTGCCAGGAGGTGAACACAGCCGTCCTGTCCTGTATTTATGACTGCAATACAAGGCCAGAGATCATGTGTGAAAGATAATAGAGCCACTTTGACCCAGAAACACATCAGAGTTTATAAACCGAAGCGCTTGTTGTTCAGAAATTATGCCATAATATCTTGGACTATAAAGATTAGATAATGTAGTCAGATATTAAATAATTAACACACCAATAATAGGTTAAGACAAAATATTCAGGCATACAAAAAAATAATAGATAACAAAACAAAACATTTTTTAATTTTTTTGCCTAATGGCACGTTTCTGTTTTAATAAAGTCAAAAATTTAAATTTTTTGAAATGCAAAAGTTGGCCTTGAAACAAAACATTTACAGTATTTATTATACATTTAAGTTTGCATATGTGTTTTATGTTTTGTGTCATATTTGATGCATCAGGTTTTTATGGCTCGTATAGTCTGATATGGTGAGAATATGAAGGAAAACAGCTCAGTTTTGTTAATATGCAGTTCGGTTCAGATCCTGATATTTATGTGATGAAATTCAGATGCTTGTAAATCAATGTTTTGCATTTAGTTTTGCATTGCATTTACACAAATAACTTCTGACTGGTCCATCTCTGATGATCGTGCCGATGTAGATTACAATCAGTGAAAAAAAAAAAAAAAACACTTTATAGAACGATTAATCACATCCAAAATAAGAGTTTTGTTTACATAGTATATGTGTGTGTACTGTGTATATTATTATGTATATAAAAATACAATCACATGCATGAATATATTTAATAAATAAACATAAAACATAAAATATGTTTATATATATTTATATACAATATAAAATTTAAATGTATATACATGTAAATATTTTCAAAATATATAGTTAATGTGTGTGTGTGTGTATTTATATATACATTATAAATTAACAGTACACACACATATATTATGTAAACACAAATTTTTATTTTGGATGCAAT
>NC_056597.1:24279098-24314098 GCF_018340385.1 Cyprinus carpio | reverse complement strand
AAAAAACGGCACTCTCTGTGTGATATTGATGATTAACTATATAAAAAATTATATAAATATATATACACACTACCGGTCAAAAGTTTGGGATCAGAATCGTTTAATATGTTTTTACAGGAGTGTCTTCTGCTCATCAAGGCTGCATTTATTTGATCAAAAATACAGGAAAAACAGTAATATTGTGAAATATTATTATGATGTAAAATAACATTTTTCTATATTAATATACTTTAAACTGTAATGTATTTCTGTGATGTGCAGCTGTATTTTCAGCATCATTACTCCAGTCTTCAGTGTCACATGATCTTCAGAAATCATTCTAATATGATGATTTATTATCAGTGCTGGAAACTTTTTCAGGATTCTTTGATGAATAAAAAGTTAAAAAGAAGAGCATTTATTTAAAATATAAATCTTTTCTAACAATATACACTACAGTTCAGAAGTTTGGGGACAGTACATTTTTATTCTTTCTTTTTTTGAAAGAAATTAAAACTTTTATTCAGTGTTAAACAAGTGATAACAAATATTTATATTGTTAGAAAAGATTTATATTTTGAATAAATGCTGTTCTTTTTAACTTTTTATTCATCAAAGAATCCTGAAAAAAGTATCACAGTTTCCAAAAATATATATTTGTCAGCACAACATTGATAATTCTGATAATAAATCACCATATTATACTGATTTCTGAAGATCATGTGACACTGAAGACTGGAGTAATGATGCTGAAAATACAGCTGCACATCACAGAAATAAATTATATATAAAATTAAATTAAAACAGAAACAAAAACTTTATATTGTAATAACATTTTGCAAGATTACTGTTTTTTTCTCTGTATTTTTGGTCAAATAAATGCAGGCTTGATGAGCAGAAGACACTTCTTTAAAAACATTACAAGTCTTACTGACCCCAAACTATTGACCTGTAGTGTAAATATATTCTTGAAGTTTGTGATCATTCTAAATGTATTTTATCAGACTGAATCATGTCATGAAAGAACACACTCTAAATGCGCACCAGTCTAGTGTTTTGAAAGGTTTTTGCAAAATACTCGATAATGTCAACAATTATGATATATATCGCACACCCCTACTTCACGTGTGTGTGTGTGTGTGTGTGTGTGTGTGTGTGTGTGTGTGTGTCGTCAGAGGTGTGTCTTGCGAGTGCAGAGACGGGCCCCTGCAGGGCCACGTTGACCCGCTGGTATTTTGTGCGTGAGGAGGGCCGCTGCGCTCCCTTCATCTACGGCGGCTGCGGAGGAAACCGCAATAACTTTGAGTCGGAGGAGTACTGTCTGTCCGTCTGCAGCGGCGTCTGTAAGTCTCCAAGACAACCACTGACAGCGTGAGCCACTAACACCAGTGAGCCTTCACTCACTCGCTCCTCGTGACCGCCAGACCCATAATGCACTGCACGAGCCACGTTCTTCAGCGAAACACAGGAGACAGCGCTTAGCAGGATTTTCTGTTCATATGATGCCAGCACTATATCTTGCCTCTTCTAATATTATGATACTTCTACTGTTAAAAAACTAAATTAAATGTGCACTTATAGTGTACTTCAAGATAATATATTAATGAAATAAAAAACCACTTAAGTACTTCATTATCATTTTAACTGTACTGTAGTGTGTCCTTTGATATTACATTTCAAATGAATATTTTAAATGAACTAAACTTCAACTTCGTCATTAGAAATGAGTACATGATATGTACGTCTTATCGTAGATATGGCATTAAAGTATATTTTAGTTTACCATTCAGTAGTGATTCAACCATATTTCAAACAATAGACGTAATTATGAAATTATGTATGAAAGTGTACTTGAGTGCTGTGTACAGTAAGCACTTTAAAGTTCAGCTACAGTATTGAATGTAATAAATATGATACATTTTAACTTTACTGCAATTTAAAGGTGTCTGAAAACATCACAGGTGTGTTATTTATGTAAAAGTACACTGAAGCGTGCTTCTTTTCCACAAGGTTTATGATATATTTATGGTGCTTATTTGTTAATGTTGGATCTTGTAAAGAGCAGCGTGAGCATCCTGCTAAACGTCTCCTTTTGTGTTGCACTGAAGGAATGAAGGTCATTGAGAGGATTGTTCTCCTTCAGTCTGATCTGATCTGATCTGGCGTGTGTTTCTGATTCACTCGCATCCTTCTCCTCAATTACTCTCCTGTAACTCCGATTCTTCAACTAATTTATGGTGTTTTTAAGGGACTGAGGTGTGTGTGTGTGTGTGTGTTTCATAAATCCATTAATGCCGTGCTGCTGCTGATCTTTATATTAATGATCTTCCTTGTTTCTCTCTTCATGACTTTATCTGTCAGACATTACTTCCAGCTGCTGTTTAGACTTTAAATAAATTTAAGTGGTTTCAATTAGGTCCTTTGATAACGTTCTGCATCAACAAGGGTCAGAAAACTGTTCTTGCCAAGCATTTCATGGTCATTACAGCTGGTTTCTGGTTTAAGATAAGAGTTATTTACAATTTAAGATTTAGGATAAATCGCTTTTATTCATTATTTGTAAGTCACATTTGATAAAAGCATTCAAAAAAAAAGAAAAGTTAAGTTACAATAGTATTTTTTGATTTACACAGTGTAGAGTTATTATAGTTACCCAAAACAAAAACTATAAAAAACATTTTTTTTAATTAAAATATTATTATTATTATATTTATTTCAAAATAATATAAAATATAATAATTAAAAATAATATTTAAAAATAACTTTTTTATAATATTATTTCTTTTTTTATTTAATTAATTAAATTTGAATGTAATATTTTTTTATTTAATTTAACTTGATGTATTAAAATAACTAAAACTGAAATAAAACTTAATAAAAGTTACATATTTAAAAAAGAACAAAAAATTATAAACAAAATAAAATAAAAAAGAACATATAAAAATATAATTGATTTAATTAATATTAATATTTCTTTATAAAATATAAAAAATGAATAAAAGCTATAATAATAGTATCTCAGTGTTGCTAAAATAGCACTGGACGTCGTGTACATCCTCATGCTGCTGGAACTCAGAACACAATCATTTGACACAAAATGTTCCTGGCAGTGAGAAGATGTGAGACAGTGTTGTATTTTCTCATCGCTTCATTACAGATTAGACATAAATAAACTGGTCAGCTGGAAGCTTTTGGCCTCTTCTAACTGCTTTATAACAATCTCTCGTAACTCTGTTAATCATCTGCTCTCCTCATGTGCTGTAATCAAAGCTGTTCTCCGATCCGCAGTGCCGACTCCCTCCTCCAGTCCTCCGGACGCTGTGGACCGATATCTGGAGACACCGGCCGACGAGAACGAACACACACACTTTCTGAAGGCCAAAGAGAGCCTGGAGGCCAAACACCGCGAGCACATGTCTCAGGTGCAGGATTCATTCATAGAAATTCATGCAGCTATTCATCAAGGATGTGTTAAATTGATCAGAAGTGACAGTAAGGACATTTATAATGTTACAGTATATTTGTTTTCTTCTGAACTTTCTATACATCCTATAAACCTGAAAAATCAAAAAAAACAAAATACATCATAAAACATTGACAAAGGCGTTTTGCCGAAACGTTTGTAAAATAAAGAATTATATGCAAGTGAGTGTTGCGGTCAATTGAAAAAAAATGATATAAAATATACAAAAAACACATTTTAATTTTTTATTTAGTTTATTTTAGTTTTAGGTATTAAAATAACTTAAACTGAAATTAAAATTAATATTTATATTTTTATATTAATTATTTATCCAATAAAAAATATATATATCTAAATTTCAACTAAAAATCCAAAAAATGAATCAAAAAATTATAATTTTAATAAAATGCCTAAAACTGAACCAAAAAATTAAATAAAATTAACAAAAACAAACAAAAAAAAAATTACAAAAAATATAAAATAAATTGCTAAAACTTTAAATAAAGTAATATTGCTAAAAAATGATACAAAAAAAAGTTAACATGCAAGTAGAAGACATTTAAACATTTTTATTCAAAATATTAAAAATTATAACATCTCTATCTATAAATCTGTATCTCAATGATACAAAAATGTAAAGAACAAAAAATATAAAATTCAGTAAAAAAAAAAATTACAGCAAAATTATTAAACCTTTGATTTAATATATATATATATATATATATATATATATATATAATATATATATATATATATATATATATATATATTCAGCTTTTCAGGAAATTCAGCTTTGATCACAGAAATAATTTACAGTTTAACAGATATTCACATAGAAAACAGCTGTTTTAAATCGTAATAATTAATATTTCACAATTTTTACTGTATTTTTGATCAAATAAATGCAGCCTTGCTGAGCAGAAGACACTTTTTTTTTTAGTATCATAAAAAAAATCGTACTGTTCCCGAACTTTAATGTGTGATGTGTGTGTTTGAGATGTTTGTACAGAGATATGATGTTTAATCGTTGATGAAGGATCATTGTTGATTTTTGTAGGTGATGAGGGAATGGGAAGAGGCCGAGAGGCAGGCAAAGAGTTTACCACGCAATGACAAGAAGGCCGTTATCCAGGTCAGTCTGCGTCATGGAAATTTCCCCTCGCTCTTACTTTTCCTCGAGGCTTTGCTTGACTTCTCCTGTTTTTCTCCCGCAGCACTTCCAGGAGAAGGTGGAGGCTCTGGAGCAGGAGGCAGCCAGCGAGCGACAGCAGCTGGTGGAGACACACATGGCGCGGGTGGAGGCGCTGCTAAACGACCGCCGACGCCTCGCTCTGGAGAGCTATCTGTCTGCCCTGCAGGCCGATCCACCCCGGGTACACACTTCAACACACACATAAAGACTCATCCAACCCACACATCTCTCTTCACCCACCACAAGATTTGGTGGCACTTTTTGCTACTCTCTATTAGTGCTACTGGATCTTATTTTTCTATAAGTGCTATTGGATCTTAGTGCTGTGTTCGACACTATTCGGATCTGACTATGTGTCATGTGTTCGACACTATGGACCACAAACATTCTTTTGCATAGACTCTTAGACCTAGACATAGGACTAGACACTTTGTGTGGCATTAATGGACAGTGCATTAGCATGGTTATTAAATCGTACTTATCTGAGCCGCCATCAATTCGTTAGCATTGGTTAAATGAGATGAAGAGGTGTATATCATTGCACAAGTACACAGTATGGAGTACCTCAAGGCTCAGTACTAGGGCCAGTTACTTTGTCACCGCTTTACATGTTACCCTTGGTTTCGAGATATCAGCAGGAAACACGGTGTTAGCTTTCACTGTTATGCTGATGATTACTCAGCCTATTATATGTCTTCGCGGCCCCGACGAAACATAACTAGTTTGAAAAAACGGAAAAACATGCAAAAAAAAAAACTGAAAACGGAATGCATAGTCGATATAAAAACTACATCTATACACCTTTCACTTTTTAAGGCTAAAACAAATGTTTGAAAGATGGATTCATTGTTATTCTTAAATCACAACAGCAATAAAACAGTAGGCTACAATGACAAACTCTAACATAAATAACTATTAACAAAAAACACAAAGACAAGTAAGACGAGGCATGGCAAACCCCAATCTGTATTAATCATACACTTAAAAACAAAAGAATATGAAGAAACAAATGGAAACAAATACATTTAAAAAAAAACTCTCTTCACATATGCGACCACGTCAAATTGTAACTCGCACATTTTCAAAAAAAGCCCTGCTCGACATTATAACTACAGTCTAGATAGTGAAAAACATGAGGATCTCACTAGCTTGCCAAAGTTTGGAGCCGGTATAATTTTTGAAAACAGTCTCTTCTGCTTAGCAAGGCTGCGTTTATTTGATCAAAAATACAGTAAAAATTGTGAAATATTATTGCAATTTAAAATAACTGTTTTCTATGTGAATACATTGTAAACTGTAATTTATTTCTGTGATCAAAGCTGAATTTTCAGCATCATTTTTCCAGTTTTCAGTAGTTAAGTTTCCATACAAAAGAAAGGAATTAACCTTATGCGCAAAATTGGAATATTGCATAAAACATTTCCGAATAAAGCACAGTTTCCATCCAGTGCACTGAAAAGAACAAAATCGTCACTTCCTGATTAACTTGTGCTAAATATCATGAAATTTATTTTTTAATTTGCTGCAGACTATAGTAGAAGCGCTGTATATAATATTTTTTGTATACAATAAATTACGAGCTTCAGAGCGCGCAGACGAAACGTGGTCAGGAACGCAGTTCTGAGAGTTAATTATTACGAAGCACTCTGACGAGACTTTGCTCAAGCATTTTAGAATGACAAAACCAGCATTTCAGATGCAGTGCAATGAGATCGGTCCTTTGGTTGGTCCAGTCACATGTCTTTTTGGATGAGCATTTTAATTCCATTTACATTTATGCATTTAGCAGACGCTTTTATCCAAAGCAACTTACAGTGCATTCAGGCTAACATTTTTTACCTAACATGTGTTCCCTGGGAATCGAACCCACAACCTTTTGCACTGCTAACGCAATGCTCTACCACTGAGCCACAGGAACAAAATAATTTTATTCTACTTAGTTGAGTGCAGAAGTTTTTTATGCGCATTATTAGAATTTATGTGCATATTGGTGTTTCCATCCATTGTTTTTTTTTTGTATGTGATATCCCGAAATGTGCATAAAAGGAAACATAGCTAGAGTCTTTTTTGCTCATAATAAATATGATTTTAAGACAGTAACTCTAAACTGTGCACTGTTTGTCCTGCTGATTATTTCTAAAACACCACATTCACCTGTTGTATGTTATGTATTATATAATATAATAATAATAATAATAACGGAGTGCCTATTTTTACACTAAGTGCAAACAGCCTGCCTTGTTGGTAGAGGCGGGTTTGACTCCGTAATGTTTTTTTCTCCCTTTTCAAATCTCATATCACATCGGAAAGGCATTTATTTACAATAAAAATCAAGGAAATAATAAAAAAGTTTAAATTAATGTATCGGGTAGGTGTAGGAAGGGCATTATTGTCCCAATAACCAACAATACATTCTATGGGTCACAATTATACATTTCTCTTTTATGTCAAAAATCATTAGGATATTAAGTAAAGATCATGTTCCATGAAGATATTTTGTAAATTTCCTACCGTAAATATATCAAAACTTAATTTTTGATTAGTAATATGCATTGCTAAGAACTTCATTTGGACAACTTTAAAGATGATTTTCTCAATATTTAGATTTTTTTGCTCCCTCAGATTCCAGATTTTCAAATAATGTCCTCCTAACAAACCAGACATCAATGGAGAGATTATTTATTCAGCTTTCAGATGATGTATAAATCTCAATTTCTTAACATTGACCCTTATGACTGGTTTTGAGGTCCAGGGTCACACACAGAAAAGCTTCCCATCATGCACTGTGCTGATCTCCGATCTTCATCTCGTCTCTCTTTAGCCGCGGCACGTGTTCAGTCTGCTGAAGAAGTACGTCCGCGCCGAGCAGAAGGACCGACAGCACACGCTCAAACACTTCGAACACGTGCGCATGGTCGACCCCAAGAAAGCGGCGCAGATCCGGCCTCAGGTACGACAGTCAAAAATGTTTTATTATTGTTTTATTTCATTGTTGTTGTTTTTTCAGTGAGATTGATGTAATGGAGAGAGACTAATAGTAAACTAAGTTGAATTTAAATTTTATTTTATTTTATTAACCACACTAATACAAACTCTTGTATTATAAACTATTCAACTAATTCTCACACTCTATCGAAATGGCTTGTGATTTGACTTTGATTTTAAATCAGTCACATGTAACATTTTGTGATGGTGTTGAATTAGTAGGCAGCTCCATTTGTAGGACATAGACAACAAGCTAGTCCCTCAGGGTTTAAATGAAGCTTATTAAGATGAGCAGTCTTTGGGACTGAAGCAGATCACAGGCTCACTGACCCTCCCGACCTTTGACCTGTGACCTCAGGTGCTGACCCATCTGCGTGTGATCGAGGAGCGGATGAATCAGTCTCTTGGTCTGCTGTACAACGTGCCCGGAGTCACTGAAGACATTCAGGACCAAGTCGGTGAGTTTGTGAGGATGGATAAAGAAACACCTGCTGAACCAGGATTATTAACTAAAACTAAAGATAAAAGAAATAAAAATTGTTACTGTAACAGAGCGTCGCACATGACGTGTGGAAAAAAAAATCTTTAAATAAATTCAATTACAATAAAACATTTCTTAGGGATAAAAATCTACCTCTTTTACATTTCTGTAAGGTTACAATTAACAAGAGAGCCCTAACTTCAACTCAGTTACTGTTTAATTTTAACTATAATAATCAACACTCAAATTAAAAAATTGTATGCAAACGTAAATTGTTTTTAAATTAACTTCTAAATTACACCCCTAAAATATATATATATATATATATATCACTTGTCATGTCTGAAACTAAATAAAATATAAAAAATAATAGATATAAAAATTCAAACAATTAAAAATAAATTTATTTGACTTCCGCTATAATAAAATATATTTATTTAAAATAAATACTAACTGAAATAAAATAGAATATATAAAAACTTATTTTTTGTTTGAAGCACTTAAATACCTCAATTTGAAATAAAAATTTATAAATAAAACAAAATTACTAAAACTGTAACAAAAACTAAGCATACTGAATTACAAGGCAACATTGCTCATTTTCATTTAGTTTTACTTGAATGTTCAGAATAACTAAAGCTAATATTGACATAAAATTTATAGACATTTATAGACATTTAAAAATAAATGTCAAACTTGGCAAACTTAAAATGATAATTAAAGTATTAAAATATTATTAAAAATGATAATAGTATCTCAGTGATACTAAAACAGCACGTTTGAGCACTTCTTTTTGTTCTCTGCATCAGTGTCAATGATGACAAACTGATTGTTGAAGCTTTGCTGAAGTGATTGTGCATGAACTCATCTGTGTGTGATGGAGTGCTTTGGGTCTGATCTCGCGCTCCTCTTCACCTCCTGCTGCTTTATTTGTGTGCCGTGCGTCACTGCACCATCTGTACTCTCTCTCTCTCTCTCGCTCTCTCTCTCGCTCTCTCTCTCTCTCTCTGGCTTCATTCCTGCGTTCAGCAGCAGCTCGTCTGTCATTAAGAGTGTGTGTAATTAAAGCTCTGATCAGCAGGTCGTTTCCTCTGTAATCCTGGCGTATCATCATCATCTCTTTTCTGTCCATCTCGGTTTAATTCCGCTGTCCTCCAATTCAGCATCAAAAAAAAATAAAAAATCTAAAAAATTGTAACATTTAAAAGTAACATTTAACATCTTAAAAAGTTTGTTTTTATGTTTTCTTTTATTTATTTTACCATTAACAAAAAGCAAAAAAGCCCTCTAACACTAGATTGCTCTATTCTTTTTCTATTCTATCAGTTTTCTTTTTATTTATTATATAATAAAAAATAAATAAATAAAAACCTTGCTACATGTTCTGCGTTAGGATAACTGAGACTTGTTATAGCAAATTATATATGTGTGTGTGTGTGTGTGTGTGTGTGTGTGTGTGTGTGTGTGTGTGTGTGTGTGTGTGTTTTATTGCATTGATTGAAATAAAATGAACATCAAATAAAATATATAAAACATTTATATCAATTACATCCAATTCCTAAATCAATAAAAAAAAAAAACAAAAAAAAAAAAAAAAAATAATAAAAACTAGACAAACAAATAAAAAAAAATGCAAAATAAAAAAAAAAAAATAAAAAATAAATGATATTCAGTACAAAAATAATGCATATTTTTTTAAAATTGTGAATAATAAATAATTATATATGAAATTAAAATATTTTATTTTTTGACAAAAATAACACTTTTCCCTCTAAATTGCTAAACAAATATATTTATGAATAATTTAAGCATTTATTGTACTGCATTTACTGTATGCTAATTTAAATAAAAATGTTTTATTAGTCTTTTATTGTAATACAATAAAATGACAAAAATCTAATGAGAATTCTTATGAAAATAATAATTATTTATTATAATTATATATATATATATATATAAAAAAATATATATATATATATATATATATATATTATTATATAATCTATAATAATATTATAACAATGTAAGTATTTATAATAACAAGAAAACTTAAAACTCAAGTTCATATATGAAAAATAAAAATTATAATTTAAAAAAGTCTTCATTGTCATGTTCATGTTCAGACGCATGATTGAATAAATCACTGAATCAGTGAGTCGATCTGTTGTGTTCTGTCTGTGTGTGTCAGAGCTGTTGCAGCGCGAGCAGCAGGAAATGTCGGCTCAGTTAGCGAATCTGCAGAGCGACTTGAGGGTGAGTTACGGTAATGATGCCCTGATGCCCGACAGCACCGACAGCCTCGACCTGCTGCCCTCCGAAGACACACAGGGCTTCATCCACCCAGAGAGCTTCAACCAGCCCAACACACAGAACCAGGGTATAAACACACACACACACACACACACACACACCCAGAGAGCTTCAACCAGCCCAACACACAGAACCAGGGTATAAACACACACACACACACACACACACACTCACACACACACACACACACTCACCCAGAGAGCTTCAACCAGCCCAACACACAGAACCAGGGTATAAACACACACACACACTCTCAAACACACACACACACACACACACTTACACTCACACACACACACACACACACACACACTCACCCCGAGAGCTTCAACCAGCCCAACACACAGAACCAGGGTATAAACACACACACACACACACACACACACACTCTCTCACTCACACACACACACACACACACACACCATTCACACACACACACACACACACACAGACACACACACTCACACACACACACACACACACACACAACACACACTCACACACACACACACCCACCACACATTCACACAAACACACACAACACACACACAACTCACCACACACACACACAGACACACACACTCACACACACACACACCCACCCAGAGAGCTTTCAAACCAGCCCAACACACAGAACCAGGGTATAAACACACACACACACACACACACACACACACACACTCACTCACTCTCACACACACACACACACTCACCCAGAGAGCTTCAACCAGCCCAACACACAGAACCACACAGGGTAAAAACACAACACACACACACAACACACACACACCCTCACTCACACACACACACACACACACACACACACAACATTCACACACACACACACACACACACTCACACACACACACACAGACACACACACTCACACACACACACTCACCCGGAGAGCTTCAACCAGCCCAACACACAGAACCAGGGTATAACCACACACTCACACACACACACACACACCCATCAACACACACACAGACACACACACACACACACACACACAGACACACACACTCACACACACACACTCACCCGGAGAGCTTCAACCAGCCCAACACACAGAACCAGGGTATAACCACACACACACACACACACACACACTCACCCAGAGAGCTTCAACCAGCCCAACACACAGAACCAGGGTATAAACACACACACACACACACACTCTCACTCACACACACACACACACACACACACACACACCATTCACACACACACACACACACACTCACACACACACACAGACACACACACTCACACACACACACTCACCCGGAGAGCTTCAACCAGCCTCGGACCAGCCCAACACACAGAACCAGGGTATAAACACATGCACACACACACAACACACACCACACACACACACACTCTCACTCACACACACACACACACACACACACACATTCACCCAGAGAGCTTCAACCAGCCCAACACAAACACAGAACCAGGGTATAAACCCACACACCACACACACACACACACACTCTCACTCACACACACACACAACCACAAACACACCACCATTCACACACACACACACACACACACACTCACACACACACACACACACACCCAGAGCTCACCGCCAGAAAGCTTCAACCAGCCCCAACAACCACCAGAACCAGGGCATAACCACACACACACACACACACACACACACACACACACACACACTCACTCACCAGAGAGCTTCAACCAGCCCAACACCCAGAAACCAGGGTATAAAACACACACACACACACACACAACACAACACACACACACACACACTTCACACACTCACACTCACACACCACACACACACACACCACACACACACACCCAGAGAGCTTCAACCAGCCCAAAACACAGAACCAGGGTATACACACACACACACTCACTCACACTACACACACAAACACTCACACTCACACTACACACACACACACACACTCACACTACACACACTCACACTACACACACACACACTCACACAGAGAGCTTCAAATCAGCCCAACACACAGAAACCAGGGTATAAACACACACACACACACCCACACACACACACACACACACTCACACACACACACACACACACACACACTCACACACGCACACTCACCCAGAGAGCTTCAACCAGCCCAACACACAGAACCAGGGTATAAACACACACACACACACACACACACACACACACACACTCACACACGCACACTCACCAGAGAGCTTCAACCAGCCCAACACACACAGAGAACCAGGGTATATAACACACCACACACACAGACGCACTCACAGACACACTCACACTCACACACACACACACACACACACACAAACACACACACTCACACTCACACTCACTCACACACACACACACACACACACTCACCCAGAGAGCTTCAAACAGCCCAACACACAGAACCAGGGTATAAACACACACACACACACACACACACACACACACACACACACACACACACTCTCTCTCTCACACACACACACACACACACACTCACCTGGAGAGCTTCAACCAGCCCAACACACAGAACCAGGGTATAAACACACACACACACACACACACTCTCTCACACACACACACACACACACTCTCTCACACACACACACACACACACTCACACACACACATACACAAACACACACTCACACAAAATTTAGCATGTTTTTAACCCATTCGATTTACAGCGACCCAGGAAGTGTAAACCTCATAAACCATGTTCACATTGTAATACATATGTCATTTTACACATTTGTGTCTTCATAAACCTTATAAACTTCTACACACACACACACACACACTCACGTATCCCAGCAGCCCCGGCTGCCTCATGAGTGTGTGAGCCAGGTCAGTGCAGTGAGCACCATATGGAAGCAGATATGACATCCGGCATCAGGAACACAGACCTGCTGCAATTCAACAACATGCTACACACTACACACCAACAAAAAAACTCTTTTAGTTTCAGATAACAATAACAATCATGTAACGTTTTCCTGTTTGCTTGTAAATGTTGCAGTTGTTGTTTGTTTTATGAGCCAATCAGAAGCCTTTCTGCTCGTCAGTCAGATCAAGTCAACAGACATCTTTCTCCAGTGCAAAATCTAGTTTTGATGTGAATATGAAGTGAATCGGTCGCTTGTGTCTCTCTCTGCAGTTGAGCCGGTGGACGCGCGACCTGTCCCGGACCGAGGCCTGCCGACCCGACCAGGTACAGTAAAAAGTTTGTGTAAAGTAGTAACAAATCTAATAATCACCCCAGCAAAAACATGCATGTGTAGACGAGCTGATGAAAAATCATATTCTGAATGTAGAGCTGAAACAGAAGTCAGTTCCAGCTGCATGAGTTGAAAACAATTCAAAACCAAAACACTTGTATTTGCAGTATTTAATATCGTTTCTGTGTTTGTCGTTCAGTGTCTGGACTGAAGCCTGATGATGTTCCTGAGCTGCGGATGGAAGCCGAAGAGAGACACAGTGAAGTTTACCACCAGAAACTGGTACATTTACATATTAGGGCTGAAATATGTCAACCAGAATATCGAATCTAAACATTACAAAAAAAAATAGCTTTTTATTATAGACTTTATTATAAAAACTTTTAAGGCTGTCAAAAAACTGAATATGAAATGGTTAAAAAAATAAAAAGATCAGTATGAAACTATAGCCACCAGTAGGTGGCAGCAACTCACTGTCTTAATGAGTGAGTCATTGAATTATTCACTCAACCGATTTGTTCAAACAGTTGATTCATTCTTAAACAAAGCAAGTGAATGAATAAGTCACTGAATCATTGACTCACTCGATTCATTTAAAAATGTGGATTCATTCAGTAACAGATGACTGCTGTGTGTCGATCAGAGACTCGACAGTTCAGCTGTGACTTTGATTTGTGAAATTGAGCCAAACAGACAATATTGTTTAAAATCAGTATCACATTAGCAAATGTGCAGATATTGGGGAAAAGCAGCACTCTTGCTGGTGTGATATTGCTAAACTATATCATATGATCTAAATATGTACATTTTTGCCTCGTATCTTGAATTTTAGGCTCATATAACTGCATTCTAACATTTCGCAGTCAGTCATCCTGCATTTTTAGTATTTAATGATGCAGCACGTCTCTGATGAGAGTTCAGCCGTGTGATCTTGTCTTTTGTTTCTGGTGTTCAGGTTTTCTTCGCCGAGGACGTGAGCTCCAATAAGGGAGCTATTATTGGCCTGATGGTCGGAGGTGTTGTCATAGCAACCATCATCGTCATCACCCTGGTGATGCTGAGGAAGAAGCAGTACACATCCATCCACCACGGAATCATTGAGGTCAGTCGGTGCACCCATGTGCGTTCGTGCGTGCGTTCGCATGATGCATATGAATCAAATGAGTTGAAATAGTGATTCGTTTGAAGTCCGAATCATTTGTCTCTCAGGTGGACGCTGCTGTGACCCCGGAGGATCCTCACCTGTCTAAGATGCAGCAGAACGGCTATGAAAACCCCACCTACAAGTTCTTTGAACTAATGCACAACTGATGGTGTGATGCTCCTCTTCCTCCCTGTTTCTCCTCCTCCTCCTCACCTCTGCAGACGGTGCAGGAGACACCAGCCCAACCTCACCGCTCATTAACATCTCGCTTCCTATTGGCCACTTCACATAACTGTCAATCAAACATGACTTCCCACTGGCTGGACGCATATGAACTCAGTCAGTTCTGAATTCACTCCAGATTTTGGACGAACATCAACTTTATCAGATGGGGTCTGTTTCAAGTAGTTGAAATACAGTTTCAAATTTAACGCACAATTCAATCTGAATGCACACTTCACTTCGATTCACTGCAGATTGTTCAGCTCTAACCTTCCAAGGGCTAGAAGAATATGAACATGATCAGATTAATGCTGTTTGGGTCAGTTTCGAGATTCAGTTTCAGACTTGAATGGACAATTCAAAATCCGTTCGAATTCAGATCACTCACACTGTAGAACTGGATTAATCATTTCAGTTCAAATCACAAATTGAATGCATAATTTGAATTCAGTTAAAATCACAAACTGGATTAAACACAATTGAATCGAATTTAATGCACAAATCAAATTCACTTCAATTCACAAATTAATTTGAACACCTAATTCAGATCCTCCTCAATTAGCTCCAAAAACAAAAACCTAACAAAAATCAAATTAATTCAATTCCAAATAAAAAAAAAAAAGTTTCAATCACATCAAATTCAATCCACAGTTGTGAATTCAATCCAAATTTTTAACTATGACTTCCCATTGGCTGGTCAAACATGAGTCCAGTTTCAAGCTGAAAATTCAGTTTCAAATTGAATGCGGAGTTCAAATTCAGATCACAAATCAGATTGAGTGCATAATTCAAATGATGTTTTAAATTCACTCCTGTTTTTTTCACTCCACGCTTTTTGGGTCAGTGTCAAATTCAGCAGAGTTTAAACAGAACACATAATTCAAATTCAGTTTTAAATGTGATTTCAAATCAAATTCGGTGCACAGTTCTATATATTAACTCCAGATGTCTGCTGGACAAAGATGATCAGATTAATGCTGTGGGGGTCCGTTTTAAGTTCAGTTTTAGATTCAAATTGAATTCACAATTCAATCTGAATGCAAAAACCAAATTTCACTCCAGATTGTATTAACTGTGACCTCCTGTTGGCATGAATGTGATGAGCTTTATGTCGTTAAGATCAGTTTCAAGTTCAGTTTAAATTGAACACAAAGTTTGAAAATTCCGTGATCCACATCAGATTCAACGCACAGTTCTGAATTCACTCCAGATTTGATCTCACCATTCCCTAAACTTTCCGTATTTGTGTTGAGTTTTGTGTCGCTGCACCGTCTGCTCTCACACTACTAACAAGTGAAACACTGGGATATCTGAGGATGATTGTCTGAGACTTGTCTCCTCCCTTCCTCTTCCTCTTCCTCCTCTTCATCGCACTCCGACTGCAGCTGCGCTGTGTTTGGTGATGCATTACACCCGTCAGAGATTATTCTGGTAATCGATGTCCTTCTGAATGAGATCTTTGAAATGTTTGATTGTTTCTGGTTTCTTCTTCTTCAAAAAAAAAAAAAGTGTAAAAAGAAATTTGCCAAAAAATTGCAAAAGTAATGCAAACAAAAAAAGGCTAGTTGTAATACGTAGTGCATGATAGAAAAAATGACGGGAAAACTCTTCTGCTATTTGGATCTTGGTCTTTTCTCACATAGAGACGTTTTATCAGGATTAAACAGTAACTTGTGAAAATGTGATTTGAGTTGCACACAAAAAAAAGACTCAATTGGCTTCTGCTTCTGATAGAACTTAAACTGGATTAAATGCTTTGATTTCAAGATCTGGATGTTTTTTAAACCCGGCTGAGATCCTGTCCGTGTACATTTACTGTCTTTAATGTTTTCGTCCAGTGCATTTCAGAGATTTATTTACTTCTTCTGTATATTTAATTCTATTCTCCATTGGACTCGTGGTTGTATGTGTTTTTTAAGCGTGTTTCCGGGGGTTTTTTGGGGTCATTCTCTGTCTGTTTGTATGTTTCTATCCAGTCACTCTTTTGTTCTTAGATCACTCTTTGTCTGCAGATGTAGAAAGTGTTTTCTCCTCTTCATCTCTCATGTTACGCAGCACTCTTAAGTTTTCAGAAACTGATGCAATGATCTGAGAGAGAAAAAAACCCTTTTGTCAATCAAAAGAAAAAGCTTCTTGCATTGCATCATTATTTTTTGCCATTACTGTAATGCAGGAAAATGCATTTAAATTGTGCAGTTGTAAGTATTTATCATGATTGTATTGAATATTATTAATGAATGCTGAGTTATTTTTTTTTTAAATAATTTCCATTTATTGCTGCATTACAGTAATGCAGATTTGTGGTGAAATGTGCTTAATTTACATGCAAATAATGTGGCAATGCAAAAAAAATGAATTTTCTTCATGCAAAATATTATTTCTTATTTTTGAGGTGAAATATGAGCTGTCTCCCGCAGTGTTTCTGAACGTCACTCACACACACATGTTTTTGTTGCAGTCAGTTTTAGAAAGCGTCTCATAATGAGTATTTATGAACTGATGGTTATTATCGTACTCATAATCAATACTCACCCCGTCTGATGAATGTCAGTCAGTCGTTTACAGAATCTCCCTCATGTTTTCAGAGCAGTGATGAATCCTGGGTAATTCTCAGCGTGTGTTGCTGTGGTTTGATCAGATCTGAGGTGCTTAGATAAAGATGATGAGGTTCTTTCAGTGGCATTCTTCTGTGTATCATCTGCTGTGACTGGAAATAAACTGCGCTTTCTACACTGTATTCCATAAATAAAGTTTTGAATGTACATACAGACTTGTTTTGTCATGGCTCTTTTGTAACACACACACACACACACACACACACACACACACATACTGCTGTTCAAAAGTTTGGGATCACTAAGATTTTTTATGTTTTTAATGCAGTATCTTCTGCTCATCAAGGCTGTATTTATTTGATCAAAAATACAGAAATATAAGCTAATATTGAGATATATTTTTACTATTTAAAATAAATAGCTTTCTATGTGAATATCTGTTAAAGTGTAATTTATTTCTGTGATGCGCAGCTGTATTTTCAGCATCATTACTCCAGTCTTCAGTGTCACATGATCTTCAGAAATCATTCTAATATGATGACTTATTATCAATGATTAATATTTTTTGTAACCTGTAAAACTTATTTCTTTACTTATTTGATGAATAAACATATTAAAGAACAGCATTTATTTAAAATAGAAATCTTTTCTAATAATAGAAGTATTTTACTATCACGTTTACCCATTTAACACATCCTTGCTGAATAAAAGTATTCATCTGTCTTAATTCAATCATCGTTTCTAAGTTGCTTTGGATAAAAGTGTCTGTTATGTCTAAATGTAAATGTAATTTCTTTTTAAAAAAAGAAAGAAAAAAATGACTGACTCCAAACTTTTGAATAGTAGTGTATACTGTAACACAACATTTCTATTTTGAATAAACACTGTTCTTTTAAACTTTTTATTAATCAAAGAATCCTAGAAAAAGTATCATAGGTCCCAAAAAATATTAAGCAGCACAACTATTTCTAACATTGATAATAAATCAGCATATTAGAATGATTTCTGAAGATCATGTGACACTGAAGACTGGAGTAATGATGCTGAAAATACAGCTTTGATCACAGGAATAAATTACACTTTAACAGATATTCACATAGAAAACAGCTGTTTTACATTAAAATAATATTTCACAAAGGTAAATTTTTTCCTGTATTTTTGATCAAATAGATACAGCCCTTATGATTTCTTTCTTTTTTTTTTCTTTTTTTTTTAAATCTTACTGATCCCAATATTTTGAACGGAAGTGTGTGAACAAAAAAATCTTAGTTAGTGGTTTTACTTTTTATTTAACATTTTTTTATTAGCTGTCATATTGCTGTAGTATATTCTTCGTATTTCAATGTGAAGGTGATGGTAATTTCATTGAACATAATGTTGTTGAGTATTTATTTCTGCACACACACACACTCGCACACACACACACACACACACACACACACACACACACACACACACACACACACACACACACACAGACTCTGTCCCTCTGCTGTCCAAACCATGACAGTGCACTTCCATCACATGCTTACAATTAAAACCGATTCAATAAAATATTCAATCAGACTATTTTTAATTAAAATAATTGCCAAATTATCGAGTCTTGAATATTAAAAAAATTCTTTCTGACTTTATTCGATTAAGAAACTGTTTTATTTCATCAACATATACGCAGCAGCAGCAGAGAGTTATTATTATTATTATTATTATTATTATTATTATCATTATTATTATTATTATTATTATTATTATTATTATTATTAATTGCGAGAAAAAAGAACAAGAAACAGCTCTGCAATGAAACACAATAACATAAAGATAAAAAGAAAGTAACAATAACACCTCGATCAGAAAGAAAAAGCCGCGGCTCAGAGCGCTAATTCTTTTCTCAACAACTCCAATTATTTTATTTGTTAAATTAAAACAGTGTTTAGATGTAGTGCTTTTTTCCCCACAAGCACAGGCGAACGCAGAAAATAAACCGAGGATGACGTCATCTCGCGACCAGGCGTCGTTCCCATAAGCCCCCGCGGTGTCCCGGAAGCGGTTGTTCGCCTGTCTGTCCGCGGCGCGGGTGTCAAACACAAGGTTAGACGAGATCTTTCTTGATCGTGTTTGATTTTCATGAAAATGGGAATATGTTTGTTATATAGGTCTGTGTAACTTAAACGGTCTAGTGTCGCGTGAGGTCACATGAGCGGCTGCTCCTCCTCACACTGAATCAGAGCTTCGCTAATGCTAAAGCTAATGCTAAAGTACTTGAATAAACGCGATTCTAGTGAATTCTATCGCTGGCTTTATTGAAGTTATTATAATAAACTAAAACCACTCTCTTTTATAGCTTGAAATGAAACCAGTGTAAAAATAAATAAATATGATGACACTAGATGCCAAAGCATTCTTACTCAATCTATTCTAGTTTAACTTTATGTACTAAAATAACTAAAATTACTTTTTAGTTTGTCCCTGGAGCACAAAAGCAGTCATAAGCAGCACAGTTATACAGGTGCTGGTCATATAATTAGAATATCATCAAAAAGTTGATTTATTTCACTAACTCCATTCAAAAAGTGAAACTTGTATTATTCATTCATTACACACAGACTGATATATTTCAATATTTATTTCTTTTAATTTTGATGATTATAACTGACAACTAAGGAAAATCCCAAATTCAGTTTCTCAGAAAATTAGAATATTGTGAAAAAGGTTCAATATTGAAGACACCTGGTGCCCACACTCTAATCAGCTAATTAACTCAAAACACCTGCAAAGCCTTTAAATGGTCTCTCAGTCTAGTTCTGTAGGCTACACAATCATGGGGAAGACTGCTGACTGGACAGTTGTCCAAAAGACGACCACTGACACCTTGCACAAGGAGGGCAAGACACAAAAGGTCATTGCAAAAGAGGCTGGCTGTTCACAGAGCTCTGTGTCCAAACACATTAATAGAGAGGCGAAGGGAAGAAATGTCATAGAAAAAAAGTGTACAAGCAATAGGGATAACCGCACCCTGGAGAGGATTGTGAAACAAAACCCATTCAAAAATGTGGGGGAGATTCACAAAGAGTGGACTGCAGCTGGAGTCACTGCTTCAAGAACCACTACACACAGACGTATGCAAGACATGGGTTTCAGCTGAGCATTCCTTGTGTCAAGCCACTCTTGACCAACAGACAGCGTCAGAAGCGTCTCGCTTCAAAAAGGACTGGACTGGAGTCTGGAGGAAGAGAGGAGAGGCACACAATCCACGTTGCTTGAGGTCCAGTGTAAAGTTTCCACAGTCAGTGATGGTTTGGGGTGCCATGTCATCCGCTGGTGTTGGTCCACTGTGTTTTCTGAGGTCCAAGGTCAACGCTGCCGTATACCAGGAAGTTTTAGAGCACTTCATGCTTCCTGCTGCTGACCAACTTTATGGAGATGCAGATTTCATTTTCCAGCAGGACTTGGCACCTGCACACAGTGCCAAAGCTTCCAGTACCTGGTTTAAGGACCATGGTATCCCTGTTCTTAATTGGCCAGCAAACTCGCCTGACCTTAACCCCATAGAAAATCTATGGGGTATTGTGAAGAGGGAAGATGCGATATGCCAGACCCAAGAATGCAGAAGAGCTGAAGGCCACTATCAGAGCAACCTGGGCTCTCATAACACCTGAGCAGTGCCACAGACTGATCGACTCCATGCCACGCCCGCATTGCTGCAGTAATTAAGGCAAAAAGGAGCCCCAACTAAGTATTGAGTGCTGTACATGCTCATACTTTTCAGTTGGCCAAGATTTCTAAAAATCCTTTCTTTGTATTGGTCTTAAGTAATATTCTAATTTCCTGAGATACTGAATTTGGGATTTTCCTTTAGTTGTCAGTTATAATCATCAAAATTAAAAGAAATAAACATTTGAAATATATCAGTCTGTGTGTAATGAATGAATGAATATAATATACAAGTTTCACTTTCTGAATGGAATTAGTGAAATCAACTTTTTGATGATATTCTAATTATATGACCAGCACCTGTATTTGAAGCAACAGACAACAATACATTGTATGGGTCACAATTATACATTACTCTCTCTCTCTCTGTCTGTCTCTCTCTCTCTCTCTCTCTCTCTCTCTCTCTCTCTCTCTCTCTCTCTCTCTCTCTCTCTCTCTCTCTGTGTGTCTCTCTCTCTCTCTCTGTGTCTCTCTCTCTCTGTGTCTCTCTGTCTCTGTCTCTCTCTCTGTCTCTAGATCATGGCTCTTCGTGGTCTGTGGCGTCTGTCGTCTCTGCTGCGTTCGGTCGTGAGCGTGACGCTGCGCAGGAACATCAGTCTGTCCGCCATCGTCTTCAACAAAGCCAGAGACCTGGATCCTGTGCAGAAGCTCTTCCTGGACAAGATCCGCGAGTACAACACCAAGAGCAAGTGTGTGTCGCGCTCATACTCGTATATAACCGTCCCCGCTGCGCTCTCACACTGTCTCCACTGGTTCCTCTCGCATGTCTCCCAGTGCTGCTGTCGAAGCGGTCTAAGCCGTCCAGCAGTCCGGCGTATCAGAAGAACCTGACGGAGGAGATGACCAAACTCCAGCGTTTATACGGAGGAGGAGACCTCAGCAGCTTCCCTCAGTTCAGATTCCCAGGTCAGCTCACACTCACAACATGAACCTCCAGCAATACAGCCGTGTGTTCAGTTATCGTAGAGGATCTGACTGTCTCTGTTCTTGTAGTTTACTGTATTTTATTTCAGTTTTTTGGAAGTGTTCAAAGTGCTTTATAAATACATTTTGATTTGACATTTTCATTACTTGAAATAAACGTTAGCTGAAATAAAATATAAAAACTTGCCAAAACGACATTTCTCATTTTCATTTAGTTTAATTAATGCACTAATTATCAAATAACAAACTGAAATAAAAATATAATTTTAGACATGTTAAAGAAAATAACTAAAATGACTAAAATTAATCAAATCAAACTAATAAATACACATTAATTATTGACAACAAAAAAACAAAACTTAAGAAAAATAAAACCTGATTCAAAATAATAAATATGTATGTGTGTGTGTGTTTTTTATGTTTTTTATATATATATATATATATATCTGATGATGATATATATGTGCACACACACAAGTACGAATGAATATTTTTTTATTTAATATGTAGTAATAAAACATTTAATAAGGAAGGTGTGAATTCACACAGTGGATGAAATCGAAGCTTCAATGAAAGAAATGGTTGGAAGCAGGATGATTTTCATCTGAACTGCAGGAACAGATTATTAATCCACACATCACTTCTGAAGCTGGTCCTGCAGAGTTAGTTTGGGTTAGTTAGGGTGGGA
Source organism: Cyprinus carpio (assembly GCF_018340385.1). Lineage (NCBI taxonomy): Eukaryota > Metazoa > Chordata > Actinopteri > Cypriniformes > Cyprinidae > Cyprinus > Cyprinus carpio. The sequence goes on along the minus strand of NC_056597.1, from coordinate 24,291,216 downwards.
TAACTAGTTGTTCAGTCTTTGCTTGTTGACTGATCTGCGTGTTTGTCGTGTCGTTGTTTCCACAGAAGCCAAACTAGAGGAGGTGACGACCAAATGAACACTTCACCATCACCGCGCTGGAAATATGAGCTCGATATTTAATAAACAGTCTCTGGTCGAAACATCAGTTTGTCTGTGATTCTGCGCTTCATTTACAGCCTGAGCTTCTAAAACAATCACCTTCCTGAATGTTCACGTTTCTTGTTCTGCTTTTCTAATTCTGGTCTTCATCTCGAGAACACATTACAAGAAGACCTCATCACTGCATTATTAAATTATTGAATATGATCTGATGATAATCAGCTACTATCAGTGGGTCAGTTCACACAGAAATCATTCATGTCTTCATTTTCAAAACACAATGATATTTATAATATTTGCTCCAGGGTTATAGTTCATTAAAACTATTGAATAAAAAAATTATTGGAAACAGAATAAAAAATAAATGCAACTAATGTTAACGAAAATAAAAATGTTGCCTAAAGTAATAGAATAGAAATAAAACTATAGATATAAAAAATGGACATAAATTACAAAAATATACATTGAAAATTAACAAATTAAAATTAAAACAAAATTTAAAAAATACAAATATTAAAAAAAGGTTTTTTTTCTTTTTAAAAACAGTAAATGTTGAAATAACTTGAATGCAGTTATTGTTAGTTCACAGTAACTAATGTGAAGAAATAATTAAAAAATATATTGAAAAACAAATTCTGAGAGAAGCATTAATGTTAACATATAACAAGCTTTAATACTGTTCTCTTTTGCGCTCTCATAATTTTGTCATGAATGCAGCAGCTAAATAAATAAATGCACCAATTCAGACAAAAAGCAGATATTTTTATTATTAAAAAACACAAATAGTGATCAAATATACAATAATTCGGCCCATTCCACACTCCGTAGATACAGACATGATTGAGTTGGAGTAAAGGCACGGCGTGTCGAAGGTCATCGCTCAGACTGGTTTAAGGCATCGGGGTCACTGGGGTTCGTTCGGTGCTCTGGTGGACTCGTCTGGTTTTCTGATGACCAGAGGATTGAGTTGCTCCAGTGTCACAACAATCATCATCCGTCTGCTTCATCACAGCATGAACGACTGAGTGTGCTTGAAATCCTGAGGCTGCAAATTGACAAAATAAAAATTTTAAAACCAAAAAAAAAAAAATATGAAACCGATAAAAAAAATTCAAATCATTAAAAAAAAACAATCAGTACTGTATTTTAAGAACAGAAAGAATTTTACTAAATAAATGTGCAAATAATATTTTATATATTTTGTCATAATATAAATTATTGATCTACCTAATATAAGTTTAATTACAAAGTGTATACATGAACAAAATAAAACAAAAACTTGTTGCTGCTGGTTAAATTGTAATGTAGTATATTATTATTATTATCATCAGCAGCATTATACATGTTATTATTTAATGTATTTAGGTTATTGTTATAATTAATTATTTATTAATTTAATTTATTTCTATTTTTGTTGTTGCCATTATAATATAACTGTATTATTATTTATGTTTTAAATAAATATAGTTAAATGTTTTATAATAAATAAATTCATGTGTATTTGTGTGTGTATATGCATAAACAAATTAATATTTTGATTTAATATATAGTGATAAAACATTTAATAAGGAATGAATTCACACTATTTGTAATGTAATATATTATTATTATTATTATCATCTGTATTATTATACATGTGTTATTTAATGTATAGGTATTTATTTAATTTCTATTTTTGTTGTCATTATTATAATATAAATGTATTATTATTTATTTATGTTTCAGTGTTTGTAATAATAATAAAAAGTTTATAAAATTCACAACACAAAATTCTCACACACACTCAAAAATCACACACACCTCTTTGAGGAAGAATACAGTACCCCACATTTACACAAAAACAACAAAAAATAACAGTTAAACAATCCAACAATCACATGATGATGCAGGAAAACAAAAAACAGAAACAATCCACCTCTCGCTCTCTTCACACGTGTGTGTGTGTGTTTGTGTGTGTGTGTGTGCAGTCGCGAGTGTGTGTGTGTGTCTCTCTGTGGCGTGACTCACATGTGTTCGGTTCTGTGGAGGTTCTGGCTGCTAATGTGAGCGGCGCCGTGACACTGCGGGATCCAGAACGACCTGCGATAACCCAGCGCTCAGGTCAAAGGTCAAGCGCTACCATCAGCATGCAGAACGACGAGCGGATGAGCCAATCACATGCGCTTATTAACCAGATCAACACTAACTATTCTGTGTCAGGCAGGAGGATTAGTGCCACACACACACACACACACACACACACACACACACACACACACGGTTAGTCTTACCTTCCTCTGTGTCCTGTGTGTGACAGTTCTGTCAGAGGCAGAAATCAAAAGAAAGTCAAGATGTAAAAACAATTTAGGAAATATGAACATTAATTAGAGTCAGGAAACTGAACTAAAGATTCACTGTTGATATAAAGAGTGATACAATCAACTTCAGTCTTATTATTGTTATAACTAGTCAAAACTTGTTTAACTGTCAGAAATATAAATGTTATTGTAAAACTTAAAATAAAAAGGCAAAGTACTAAAATTAATAAAGCTTAAAAATAAAGCAACATTTAAAAAATGCAATAAGCGTAAAAAAAAAAAAAGTAAAATGTTGCAATTAAAAAAATAAATAAATAAATAAATAAATTATGTTCACAATTTCCACCGCAGGATTCATAAAAATCCTGAGGTAAAAAAAAAAAAAAAAAAAAAAATTAATTATGTTCATAATTTCCACCACAGGACTCATAAAAATCCTGAGGTAAAAAAAAAAAAAAAAAACATAATAATCAAACAATAATCCAAAACTTTTTTCTTTTTTTCTGGGAAAGGTTCAGAGTATAAAAGATGCTAATGATTTACTTTCGTTATAAGTATAAAAGAAAATTAAAATAAAATCAAAAAATAACACAAATTTACAAAACTAACCAAACTAAACTTAAAATTAAAATGATTAAAAACATTAACAAAAATTAAAAACAATATATTGTAAATATGTAAAAAAAAAAAAAAAAAAACAATTAAAAAAAAAATTTAAACTGAAAATTAAAATGATAGCCAAATTAAAATATTAACAAAATCTTTATAATAGTTTTAAATAACACTGCTCAACTATGTTTCTTTTGCCATAATTTATATAAATCTTAATTTTTTGTAATTTTTCAAAGACGTGTCCATCACCTTTGCAAGTCTTTGGACTGGACTTTGTGAATCAGAAAGTGTTTATCAGCTGAACTCACGGCTGAAGAGTCCGTGCCGATGGGCGTAAAACACTCCGAACGCACACAGAAACAGCAGCAGAGCCAGAAGAAGCACTCCAGAGATCACCGCGGACAATCCGCCACGTTCAGATCATCTGCACACATCACAAACACTCGCTCACATGTGACCCTGGAGCGCAACAACAGTACTAAGAGGCGATTTTTTGATAATAAATTAATAATCTCTCCATTGATGTCTGGTTTGTTAGGAGGACAATATTTGAAAATCTGGAATCTGAGGGTGCAAAAAAATCTAAATATTGAGAAAATCATCTTCAAAGTTGTTCAAATGAAGTTCTTAGCAATGCATATTACTAATCAAACATTAAGTTTTTCATGATCTTTACTTAATATCCTAATGATTTTTGACATAAAAGAGAAATGTATAATTGTGACCATACAATGTAATTGTTGTCTATTTCCTACAAATATACCTGTGCTACTGATTGACTGCTTCTGTGCTGCAGGGACACAGATAGCTGTAATATAATAACTAGGTACTTTATGGAGGCTTTCCTGCAAGAACTTTGAGCTTTTATATCAAATCGTCTTCACTAACACATGTTAAATCACAGTGATATTTGTGCATTAAGTACTATTGTTTTTTATTAATATTTTGAATAGACTTTTATTTTTATATCTTCAGTTTTCATTTAATTAATATTTCAAAGTAATTTTGCCATTTTCCATTATCATTTTTCATTAAATATTACTATTTTAAATATAACTATTGAGATTTATTTTCTATTTCAGTTTTAATAATTTTTATTTCCAGTTAGTAATTTTACTGCTTCATCTTAAAAACTAGAAAATGTTCTCAGCAAAAAATAACTGAAAATGCATGTAAGTTTTTCATATCATTTTTATATTTTATTTCAGCTTTATTCCAGCTGCTTTTTATCCAGGGTTAATTTTAAGTTAGATATGATAGTCTATATTTTTGTTATAACTTCTAATAAAAGTGAGAACAAAAACATGCTTTAAAAAAAGACAGAAGCCAAAGGGCATCGCTTTTGTGGATCAGCGTTTTGTCAATTTTAAATAGATTTTTATTTTCTATATTTTGTAATTTAAAAAAATTATAATTTCCTTTTAAAATACTAATTTGTATAGTTTTGTAATATTCAAATTAGTTATATTAATTGTTCAGTTTTATTTATTATCCATTTTTAAAAAGCGTTTAGAGGTAATTTTTTGTGTTTTTTTTTTAAATACATTTGTATAGTTTTGGTAGTATGCAAATTTGGCAATATCTATTAGTTTTTATTTACATAATCATTTTAAGGTTTTAGTAATTTTTTGTGTTTTTGTCTTTATTTTATACATTTGTACATAGTTCTGGTAAATCCCCATCATTTTTAAATATTTACTGTTAGATTTGTTTACATTTTTCAGTTTAAAAGTTTTAGTCATTTTTTAATGACATTTGTACCTAGTTGGGAGGATTTTCAGGTTCAGCTCATTCTGGGTACAAATCAGTACAACACACACCACACCACACACACACACACACATCAGTGTCGCTACACACACACACACACCACACACACACACACACACACTCTCTCACCAAACACACACACACACACACACACACTCTCAGTCTCAACACACACACGCTCTCTCCTCACACACACACACACAGACACACACACACACACTCCCACTCTCTCACACACACACACACACACACACACACACACACACACACACACACCACACACACACACACACACACACACACACAACTCTCTCACACCACACACACACCACACACACACACACACACACAACACTCTCTCTCATGTTAATTTTATGTTTTTCAGCAAACCACTCTCTCTCGTCACACTACACACAAACACAGACACCCAACACACACCGCCCAATCTCTTCTCTCACACCCTACATCTTCCTGGACTCACATGCACACACCCGTCACCTCTGCTCACTACACACCACCCTCCTAAACTCCTCACCCAACACGACACAGACCACACACAACACAATCCACTCTCCTCACACCACACACACGGGACACGCACATGCACACACACACACCCCCACTCCCTCTTCTCACATACACACACACACCACGTCTCCCTCTCTCTCTCCTAGGGCACAACACACCACACACCACCCACACACAGACACCAGCACAGGCACATGCACACACACACACACTCCACTCTCTCACACACACCACACAATCATCTTCTCTCTCCTCTCTCTCTCTCACACACACAAACACGTCACTCACACACACAACACACACACACAAACACACCACACACACACTCTCACACACACCACACCAACACACACGACTTTTCTCACACTCACACCTACATTACAGAACTCCTCTCTCACACTCACACACACACACACTCCCTACACAACACCACACACCACACAACACTACACACATTCTCTCTCTAGCACACACACACACACACTGCTCACTTTTACCGATCTGCATGGGTGTCCACCGAGCAGCTCTTTGCGGGTCCCACCCTGTTCTTGCCTCACAGTGATATTGACCCCTATCGGCTCTGCTGACCTTCTGGAACGTCTGACGCAAAAAACCACAAGAGAAAGAACATTCAAAACACACACACCATCATCATCATCATCATCATCATCATCATCTTCAGCCGGCTGAGCATCAACAACCGCTACAGGTTGGCTCTCGCTCCTGAATTCACTCAAGTGAACTCACTTTCATCACTCAGAAACTTGGAATTCTTGATTCAGTCATGGAATTGAATCAGTATAGTAATTCATGACATGAGTCATCAACTGACATATAAATATTAGACACATGGATTGTTCAGTGGTTCTGTGATTAACTGAATAATGTTCATCAGTTCGAACGGTGTCCTTGTCATGTGCTCTTATTAATTCTGTTATGTTGTATTTTGAACTTCAATTCCGTTTTTTAAATTAAAAGATTTACATTTTTTATTGAAGTTTAAAAACCGAGACATTTTCGCAATTTTCTTTGGAATTGATTCTGAGCTTAAATTTTAAAGGGGTCATATGACATTGCTAAAAGAACATTATTATGGGTGTATTTGGTGTAATGCAATGTGGTTTTATGCGGGTTTAACAGTAAAAAAAGTAAAACACCATAGGAGGTTTTTCCATATAATGTACATTGTTTCTTACTCCTATAATGCCCGCCTAGAAATTGAAAAACGCGTCGTGTGCTCTGATTGGGCCAGCTATAGTCAGTGTTGTTGTGCTTGGCGGAATACCTCAAGCGGGCGACCGGGACATTAGAAAAGATTCTCTTGCGATCCAAACATCACTATGTTACGAGACAAAACAAAATCAAACTCATTAAAAAAGAGGCATTTGTTTGCATCCAGGTGTGGACCTAATTGCTGATTATTATGACCTATACTGTGTGTTTTTATGCGTTACGTATGCATATCGCGCTGCATAAACATAAAACCATGCAGGCTACTGGTTCAGGAAACAGTCCCTCAATCCCTCCCTAGCTGAATACTATGCGCATTCCCCGACCCATATGAATTACTTAGGTTGAACTGTCTGGTGCCCGAACATTCCGTGCTTCTTAAATACATACTAAATCCACTGATGTTCTAGTTGTGTCCTCTTTTGGACAGAAACAAACAAAGTAGTTTCGCTTTCCAACAAACCCACAGGTCCTGCCTAACCAGCAGCGGCGGCAACAGAGAGAATAAATTTCCGCCTTCTTTCTGATTGCATGAAATTTGTGGCGGCGTTATTCAAATCTCCCACATAGTGACTGAGAGCAGTTGGGCGTGTTTAGAACGGAGCCTTTTCAGTAGAGCGTGGACGGTGGTAACTTTATAAAGATATCTCTTTGGGTTTGGACTTAGTGCTTCGTGCAGCGCGGTTTTACTGCACGATCTTCTTTTTCATAAGAGCTGGGGTGCCATGTCATCCGCTGGTGTTGGTCCACTGTGTGTTTTCCTGAGGGTCCAAGGTCAACGCAGCAGTATACCAGGGAAGTGTAGGAGCAACTTCATGCTTCCTGCTGCTGACCAACTGTTATGGAAGATGCCGATTTTCAGTTTCCATCCAGCAGGACTTGGAACCTGCACACAGTGCCACAGCTTCCCGTACCTGCGTTTAGGGACCATGGTAATCCCTGTGCGTATTGGCCAGCAAACTCGCCTGACCTTTTAACGCCCTAAGAAAATCTATGGGGTATGTGAAGAGGAAGATGCGATATGCCAGACCCAGGATGCAGAAGAGCTTAAGGCCACTATCAGAGAAACCTGGGCTCTCTCATAAACCGCTTGAGCAGTGCCACAGACTGGATCGACTCCATGCCACGCCCCATTGCATGCAGTAATTAAGGCCAAAAGGAGCCCCAACTAAGTATTGAGTGATGTACATGACTCCATACTTTTCACGTTGGCCAGATTTCGAAAAAGGTCCTTTCTTTGTATTATGGTCTTAAAGTAATATTCTAATTTTCTGAGATACTGAATTTGGGATTTTCCTTAGTTGTGCAGTTATAATCATCAAAATTAAAAAGAAATAAACAACATTTGAAATATATCAGTCTGTGTGTAATGAATGAAATATAATATACAAGTTTCACTTTCTGAATGGAATTAGTGAAATCAACTTTTGGATGATATTCTAATTAGATGACCAGCACCTGTATTTGAAAAGCAAAAGACAACAATACATTGTATGGGTCACAATTCTACATTACTTACTCTCTCTCTCTCTCTCTCTCTCATCTCTGTCCTTCCTCTCTCTCTCTCTCTCTCTCTCTCCCTCTCTCTCTGTGTGTCTCCTCTCCTCTCTCTCTGTGTCTCTCTCTCTCTCTGTGTCTCTCTGTCTCTGTCTCTCTCTCTGTCTCTAGATCATGGCTCTTCGTGGTCTGTGGCGTCTGTCGTCTCTGCTGCGTTTCGGTCGTGAGCGTGACGCTGCGCAGGAATCATCAGTCCTGTCCGCCTCGTCTTCAACAAAGCCAGAGACCTGGATCCTGTGCAGAAGCCTTCCTGGACCAGATCCGCGAGTACAACACCAAGAGCAAGTGTGTGTCGCGCTCATACTCGTATATAACCGTCCCCGCTGCGCTCTCACCCGTCTGGACTGGTTCCTCTGGTTTGTGTCGCAGGGCTGCTGGTGGTGTGGTCGAAGCGGGTCCGGCGTATCAGAAGAACCTGACGGAGGAGATGACCAAACTCCAGCGTTTATACGGAGGAGGAGACCTCAGCAGCTTCCCTCAGTCAGATTCCCAGGTCAGCTCACACTCACAACATGAATCCTCCAGCAATACCGCCGTGTGTTCAGTTATGTAGAGGATCCTGACTGTCTCTGTTCTTGTAGTTACTGTATTTTGTTTCAGTTTTTTGGAAGTGTTCAAAGGCTTTAAAATACATTTTGATTTGACATTTCATTACTTGAAATAAACGTTAGCTGAAAAATAAAATATAAAAACTTGCCAAAACGGACCCATTTCTCATTTTCATTTAGTTTAATTAATGCACTAATTATAAATAACAAACTGAAATAAAACTATAATTTTAGACCCGTTAAAGAAAATAACTAAATGACAAAATTAATCAAATCAAACAATAAATACACATTAATTATTGTACAAACAAAAAAACAAAACTTAAGAAAAATAAAACCTGATTCAAAATAATAAATATGTATGTGTGTGTGTGTTTTTTATGTTTTTAAAAAAAAAATATATATATATATATATGAATATATATGTGCACACACACATACGAATGAATATTTTTATTTAATATGTAGTAATAAAACATTTAATAAGGAAGGTGTGAATTCACACAGTGGATGAAATCGAAGCTTCAATGAAAGAAATGGTTGGAAGCCGGATGATTTTCATCTGAACTGCAGGAACAGATTATTAATCCAACATCACTTCTGAAGCTGGTCCTGCAGAGTTAGTTTAGTTAGGGTTAGTTAGGGGGGATAACTAGTTGTTCAGGGTATCTTTGCTTGTTGACTGATCTGCGTGTTTGCGTTCGTGTCGTTGTTTCCACAAGAAGCCAAACTAGAGGAGGTGACGACCAAATGAACACGACACCGTCACCGCGCTGGAGATATGAGCTCGCTATTTAATAAACAGTCTCCTGGTCGAAACCATCAGTTTGTCTGTGATTCTGCGCTTCATTTACAGCCTGAGCTTCTAAAACAACCATCACCTTACTGAATGTTTCACGTTTCTTGTTCTGCTTTTCTAATTCTGGTCTTCATGCTCGAGAACACATTATAAGAAGACCTTATCACTGCATTATTAAATTATTGAATATGATCTGATGGATAATCAGCTACTATCACGTGGGGTCAGTTCACACAGAAATCATTCATGTCTTCATTTTCAAAAAACACAATGAAGATTTATAATATTTGCTCCAGGGTTAAGTTCATTAAAACTATTGAATAAAAAAATTATTGAAAACAGAATAAAAAATAAAAATGCAACTAATGTTTAACGAAAATAAAAATGTTGCCTAAAGTAATAGACATAGAAATAAAAACTATAGATATACCAAAATGGACATAAAAATTACACAAAACCTATACATTGAAAATTCACAAATTAAAATTAAAACAAAATTTAAAAAATACAAATATTAAAAAAAGGTTTTTTTTTTCTTTTTAAAAACAGTAAATGTTGAAATAACTTGAATGCAGTTATTGTTTAGTTCACAGGAAAATAATGTTGAAGAAATAATTAAAAATATATTGAAAAACAATTCTGAGAGAGAGCAATTAATGTTAACATATAACAAGCTTTAATACTGTTCTCTTTTGCGCTCTCATAAATTTGTCATGCAATGCGCAGCTAAATAACATAAATGCAAACCATTCAGACAAAAAGCAGATATATTTTTATTATTAAAAACACAAATAGTGATCAAATATACAATAATTCGGCCCATTCCACACTCCGTAGATACAGACATGATTGAGTTGGAGTAAAGGCACGGCGTGTCGAAGGTCATCGCTCAGACTGGTTTAAGGGCATCGGGTCACTGGGGTTCGTTCGCTGTGCTCTGGTGGACTCGTACCTGGTTTCTGATGACCAGAGGCTTGAGTTGCTCCAGTGTCACACAATCATCATCCGTCTGCTTCATCACAGCATGACACGACTGAGTGTGCTTGAAATCCTGAGGCTAGCAAATTGACAAATAAAAATTTAAAAAACCAAAAAAAAAAAAAATATGAAACCGATAAAAAAAATTCAAATCATTAAAAAAAAACAATTCAGTACTGTATTTTAAGAACAGAAAGAATTTTACTAAATAAATGTGCAAATAATATTTTATATATTTTGTCATAATATAAATTATTGATCTACCTAATATAAGTTTAATTACAAGTGTATACATGAACAAATAAAACACAAAATTGTTGCTGCTGGTTAAATTGTAATGTAGTCTATTATTATTATTATCATCAGCAGCATTATAACATGTTATTATTTAATGTATTTAGGTTTATTGTTTATAATTATTTATTTATTAATTTAATTTATTTCTATTTTTGTTGTTGCCATTATAAGATAACTGTATTAAGTATTTATGTTTTAAATAAATATAGTTAAATGTTTTATAATAAATAAATTCATGTGTATTTGTGTGTGTGTATATGCATAACAAATTAATATTTGATTTAATATATAGTGATAAAACATTTAATAAGGAATGAATTCACACTATTTGTAATGTAATATATTATTATTATTATCATCTGCATTATTATACATGTGTTATTATTTAATGTATAGGTATTTATTTATTTTCTATTTTTGTTGTTGTCATTATATAATAAAAATTTATTATTATCAATAAAAATTTCAATTATTATTATTAAGTGTTGATAATGTTCATGACAGAAGGTTCTGACTCAGTCTGAAATCTCACTCACTTCTTTGGGAGGAAGACTGTAGCCTGCATTTTGACTGAAACACAAGAAATAACAGTTAAACAATCCAACAATCACATGATGATGCAGGAACAAAAACAGAACAATCACCAAACACACTCTCGCTCTCTTCACACGTGTGTGTGTGTGTTTGTGTGTGTGTGTGTGCAGTCGCGAGTGTGTGTGTGTGTCTCTCTGTGGCGTGACTCACATGTGTTCGGTTCTGTGGAGGTTCTGGACTGCTAATGTGAGCGGCGCCGTGACACTGCCGGGATCCAGAACGACCTGCGATAACCCAGCGCTCAGGTCAAAGGTCAAGCGCTACCATCAGCATGCAGAACGACGAGCGGATGAGCCCATCACATGCGCTTATTAACCAGATCAACACTAACATATTCTGTGTCAGGCAGGAGGATTTCGTGCCACACACCACCACACCCACAACACACACACACACACACACACACGGTTAGTCTTACCTTCCTCTGTGTCCTGTGTGTGACAGTTCTGTCAGAGGCAGAAATCAAAAGAAAGTCAAGATGTAAAAACAATTTAGGAATATGAACATAATTAGAGTCAGGAAACTGAACTAAAGATTCACTGTTGATATAAAGAGTGATACAATCAACTTCAGTCTTATTATTGTTATAACTAGTCAAAACTTGTTTAACTGTCAGAAATATAAATGTTATTGTAAAACTTAAAATAAAAAGGCAAAGTACTAAAATTAATAAAGCTTAAAAATAAAGCAAAATTTTAAAAAATGCAATACATATGTCTTTGGTGAAACAAGAACACTTGAGCCGTTGCAATGACCTGAACTCCATATCCAACACCATAACAATTTCC